>NC_056735.1:1179477829-1179635329 GCF_019279795.1 Protopterus annectens | reverse complement strand
ATTTCTGTATTGATCTGTATTTGCAATCTCAGTACTTACAGGTGTTTCTGCATCTCTCTAAATAGTAAACATATCCATCTACTACTAACATTTCTTTAAGTTTTGAGAAGTTACAGTTGTATAAATATTTCCTACAACTTCAGGAGCTTCCTTCCAAATGTCTGCCTTGCTTTTAGCTCTCTTCTCGGTACCAAGTACAAAAAATGTAAAGGTACAACACACTATTTATACAGTATTAGTACTAAGATAATTACCTGAACAGATTACTAATGCAGTCGGTATTTTACAAGTTTGGTAAAGTGACAATCGGCTAAGTGAGTTTTTAGCATTGTAAAGAGTCAGTCTTTTCATCTTGGTGTTATAAAAATTAGTGTTTTGGCATTTCGATGTTCTAAAGTAGACCCAGCTATTTATATAGCATGCTTCAGACAGTCTTTGGATGAGATGTTAAACCAACGCCCCATCTGCCTGAGTTGATGGTGGCTCAGGTGGATGCAGAAGAGCCCACAATGGTTACCAAAAGGAGTAGGGGGCCTTTATTTATACAAAGTAAACATTTACAAAATATTTACAAATATACAGTTTTCCATTTCCTTCTTTTACTTATTATACATTCATACTTTGTTATGTCGAGTTTTTATCTCTTTTGGACTCCCACTCCTTTTCCATAGCCACCATCTGAATGAAACATCAAAAGCACACCTATACGTACTACTCTCCACCACAATACACACAGCAACTAATACAGAAAAATCACAATCAACTTCTCTATGTTTAAACAGGGGGAAAAGCCCCCCTACACCCCCCCCCATGTGGTGGGCTCCACCCCCACACCCCTTGCTAATATATATATCGACTCCAAGATTGCACTACAGTGCCAACAACAGTAAATATACCGTTCTGCTACTTGGCTGACTTCAACTAACAGCATCAGAACTGTTTAGTTACATTCCCTTTTCTAAATAATATACATACATTACTGTAAGCAAAACTTACCTTTCTGAGGCTTCCTGTTACATACACCTCTGCAATATTTCCCAGAGCTTCTCACATAATGGCAACCATCTTTTTTTTAAATTCTGTACAATGTGAAACATCATAAGAGAACGCTACCCTATTAAAAGCTAAGCAGCACTACTACAATAGCTGATTCAACATTTTGACATTTGGTTTTATGGATTTGCAGTCTTATAATGTTTTGGCATGATGGTCTTGGTATTTTCATCTTTGGGAATGTAACATTTTGTGATTTAGATGGGGATCCATTCCCCCTATCTTAACTACACCTCCTAATCCTTATCTTTTCTTTTTGTTTAAAGTTATCCCTATTTCATCTTCATTTCAAACCTCTTCTGGATTATTTTCATTAAACTCTTAATCATTATTGTTCAGCACTTTTGGTCTTCAGTTTTTCTTTTATATTTTTGTCTTCTTTCTTCCAAATAAATTTAAGTATTCCACTACATAATTCTTTACACATGAAACCTTCAATTATCCATTTATTCAAAATGTATAAGAAATATTATTTTGCCATTTTGTTAAATGTTTATATATTTCATATCTTATTTCATCTGGTCCTGCAGCTGATTCTTTATTCCCTTGTCCTAATACTTTATCTAACTCATATAGAGAAATCTAATTTTCAAATTCTTTATTTACTTGTAATGAACACTTTATTTACTTCTCATATTATTTTCCATTTCTTCTTTTTTTTCTTTAAACACCTCTTGTACATACTCTACTACAATATTCATAATTTGCTCCTTGGTTCTTTCTGTTTCTACTTTTGCATGTTTCATTTCTGTCATTAAGGCTACTATATTCCTTTACTAGTCTACTTTAATATGCCAATACTTCTTCTCTTTCCCCTTGAAAAAATATCTGTTTGAATAACTCTATTTTTCTCTTGATTTCTTCTAAATAATTATTTTTCTTTATCAAAATACTCTATTATTTTCTAAATATTTTGATGCATCTTTATGTACTCTATTAAACTTTTCTTTGTCCACCTTTCTTAAACCATACTGCCACTGTAAGTAACATTTTTTTATAGTTAATCTTAAAAAACATCCACCATTCAGACCAATTTTTGTAAAATGGTCTCATCATAATGTGATCCCTCCATAACGGCATTATTAACCCCTTTCCTTCTTCAGCCCATGTTTTCTAATTTAACCTTTTTATTCTTTTTGTCTGTTTTTATATATTCCTTATTCTCCTTTATCTCTACCCATATTACTAGATGATCCAAAAACTGTTTCAAATGTTTCTCCTTTCTCTATAGATATCTTTCTGACATCATGAATTAACCTGTTTTGGTTCTGTAGATACACCTTTTATGTAAGTCCATGAACTTTTATCCCAGAATATTAATTTACCACATCTCATAACTTCTAACATTTTTCTTACATCAGTTCCTTTCTTTTTACATTTTACTTTTAAATCAAAGTTAAAATCTTCTGTAACTATAATATTTGTATTTATCACTACGTAATCTAGAATCTGTTGAAGTAGACATTCTCTTTCTTTATAAGTAACATAAGTATACAATGTTATTATTCTATATCTTTGTTCTTTCCATTTTAAATCAACAATAGTTATTTCCATTCTTACTAAAATTATATTTAATGTTTTCCTATTCCAGAACACCCACCTTTTCCCAAATTCCAAATGACCTCCCCCAATAATTTTTCTGGTTGTAATCTTTCCTGACTTGTTAAGAATCTTGTATCTTCTAGTACAATTACACTTGCATCACATTTGTTACACTATTCAACAACTCCTATCCTTCCCACTATGTTTTCAATACTATTCATATTCACAAAAAGCACTCAAAAGTTTTTACATTCCCTTTTCCCTAAACTTTCTAGAAATTATAATTTTATTTTATTTCTCATCCATTAACTTTTTTTCTTTCATGCTTATCCCTTAAAATATTCTTTTCCTGTCTTTTACCCCTTTACCAATAGAATCCTTTTTCCCCTTTTACTACTTCCTAAATTATATCTTCCTCATCATGTATTTCAGAACCTTCCTCCATCACTTCTTTAATATCACCATTTTGTCTTCTTTATCCAATTTATTTTTTGTTTCCACCACTTCTAATGTTTCTTCTCTTTGCTTTTTCTTCTCTTTTTCCTTCACTTTCATTATTATTTGCAATCTTTCAATCCATCAATGCCCAATTTTGCTACATTTATAACATTTTAATTCACATTTTCTTACATCATAACACAGTTCTGCACAAGTATCATTTTCTTTTTGTTAAAGTTGTTTATCATATGTCTTTCTTTTCCATAACAACAAAACATGCTTTGGGTTGTCTCCTGTATTTTACTACACCCTTATTCCCTTCAATATATGTCATACTTGGAATATGTATAATTTTGTCCTTTTCTATCTTTGACACAATGCAGAAAAAATACAAGATAGGACCACCACGATAATTCAATGAGACTTTAATCCAATGGAAAAAATGTGGATAAGCGCTTTCACGTACAAGCTGAGTACGCTTCTTCAGCTCTCTAAACATATCAAAAAGCTCTCACCTTAAATAGTATTTGCTAAAATCAATCATGAAATAACTAATTAAACAATTTAACAATAAAACAATTAAAACAACATAATTAATTCAATCACTCAGAAATAGCTCTCATTTCTGTTAAAGGACTTCATTCAACAAACGACATACCCCTATATGAACATCTAGCTTATAGTCTTCAAAAAAGGAACATATATACTCTATATGAACAACATAATTATGTGCAGAATGCCTATGTATCAATTCTTAAATAATCATTGCAATAAATATTCACATATTAAATAAATACATCAATTTATATTCAGTGTTAAATAAAAATTAACTTATTATAAATATATAAAGATATATAAATATATAAATATATGTACACACAATATTAATCTCATTTACACTATATAGATCAACTAAAATAAATATAAACGCCATAGACAAAACTCTATTTTATGGGGCGTGAATCAAGTATTGGTTTAATACTCATGTATTGATTCAAACCTGGATGCTGGTGGGCTTGCATTCTAAGGATCCATTGGAGCTCTACAGTTTCCAGTCTATTTACAGGATTCCCTCCTCTTTCAGTAGCCTTAACTAATTGTAGCACCCTGAATATAAATGTATGTCCCTTATGTATAGAAATATGCTTTGCTAGTGCGTTCAAATGATTGTTCTTTTTTATATCATAAATATGATTATAAATCCTGTCTCTAAGTCTTCGAGATGTCAAGCCTACATAAAAGGCTTGACATTGTTCGCAAGTTGCCAAATAAATCAAATTTGAACTATTGCACGAAGCAAAAAACCTAGGTATAAAATTAAACTCCATATTAGGGTGTTGAAAAACTGTGTTTTTACTAATAAAAGGGCATAAATTACAAGAGCCGCAAGGAAAAGTTCCAAGGAGCTTCCTTTCTTTCAAAATACCTGACTGTTTTAATGGGATGCTGCGATCAATGCATAAAATTCTCTTTAGATTTTTACTATTCCTATACGTAAAGCCTGGCTTTATACCTACAATCTTGCATGTATCATGACACAATATTACATTCCCATCCATGAGTCCATATACCCCTTTTATCATAAACCTTTGCAATGTCCAGTACTTATTTGCATAAACATTTCAAATGTTCATTAAAGTTGAAATTGTACATGAGTCTTCTTTTTTGTTTCCCAGTTAACTGGTTTTATTACATATAAATTCTAGGGATTACAGTTGTTTTTTTTTCATATTCCCCAAGGAAATTTTCCATGGCATAAACTGTCCCAAATATAATGTCACAAAATGGATTGCAAACTGGCTCAAGGACAGAACCCACATGGTTAGAATTGCTGGAGCCATGTCAGACTCCAAACCAGTTACAAGTGGTGTCCCACAAGGCTCAGCCCTGGGACCTCTCTTGTTCGGTATATATTTCTCGGAGGTACAGGCCAACACGGAAGGACTGTGGCTGACCAAGTTCGCAGATGACTGCAAACTGGGCACCATAATCGACTCTCCAGCCAACACAAGCATCCTCCAAAAGGGCCTCATAGAAACAGACAACTGGTGCCAGAGCCATGGCCTCAAGCTAAATGCCAAAAGTGTATAGTCATCCCCTTTGGCAAACAAAGTGCCCACAAATTACCACATAGGTGGTAATCCATTAAGTACAGAAGAAGTAATTAGGGACCTGGGGACCCAAGTTGATAGCAATCTCTCATTTGACAACCACATGGCCAAAGTGGTTAGAAAAACATTTTATATAGCCCACCTAATCATGAAGGGATTCACATCTAGATCAGGGGAGGTCATCGTGCCTCTTTACTCATCCCTCATCAGGCCCATAATTGAGTACAATGCCCCTTTTGGGATGTACCTTACCAGACACCTGCAGCAACTGGAAAGACCCCAAAAGTACCTCACCAAGAGGATCAAAGGGCTCAAACAGATGCCATATGCTGCCCAGTTAAAGAAACTCCAGCTCTACTCAGTGGCATACTGCCTGTTCAGTGGCGATCTGTGCCTGACGTATAAAGCCATGTCCAACCCGGAATTAATGGACATGCTGCACCTCAGAAAATCCAAATCCCATCGAGCTATGCGCGTGAGAGACTTGAACCTCAGCACTGAAATAAATAGGACATGCTGGAGGGACAGATTCATAACCCAGAGGCTCCCTTCACTCTGGAATAAAATCCCAGTCCAGGTTAGGCAGAGTCCCTCATTGACTCTCTTCAAGAGGAATCTTGATGAGTGGATGGGAGATCGTAGGTTTACCCCGGGTATCACTTCTGTGTCACTGTTAGACAGAGGCACAGTATACTAACCTCGAAAAAGTGCATAGCAAAATAAATTTAAAATGGGTGGCGAAAGCCAAACACACTCTGGCTAGGCTTATAAATGCCCTAGGGCAGATAGCCTAGTATGAACTTATGAACCTATGAACCTAAATGTATCTTTGTTTATAAGAGTAAAAGCTCTTACCTCTTGGGCTTTAACACCCAAAGGAACTATTAAGTAATCTCAAACTTCATACTTATTCATACCTTTTTCTTTTTTATTTTGAATCCTCATTACCTATTTCTGCTTCACATTCTCCTCTGCCTTCTTTTTTTTTCTGTTAACAACTCAGCGGCACCTTCTTTCACATTTTCTGCATAGCATATCCTCTCTGTTTCACCATCATCTTTCAGAATAGAATCTGCTTTTTTGTGTTTTATCCATAATGTCTCCCCATGAACCATCTCCTTCATTTTCAGGCTCAGTTTGCATCAATACTTCTTTCATTACATCATCCTGCAACTCTCCTTACTGTGGGGGGGGGGGTAATAACACAAGACTCACTTATCAATGCCTCATTTTCAGCTTCAGCAACAAGTTTTGCTGAAAATGATCTCTGAATCCTCCAAAATCTTACTGGTATTCTCTACAGTACTGCCATTTACCTCCATGCTATCCACCATCTTTTCCACATTGCACACCATCCTCCCAGCCTCCACTCCACTAGGAACAAGATATGTATGTTCCTAACAGAGTAGAAGTTCCCCAGTGCCCTGGCCAAATTTCCCCTAGTCAGTATAAATGCTACCTTAAATCTGAAATTAAAAGTGGGATTGGCCTACTGGGCCCAACCCAATCAGTGTAGGGTAAAATAAAATATATAAAATGTCCTAAGCAGTAAGATTCTGGTGGTATGTAAATGTGGATTTTTTTGAAGTCTCTGCTTTAGAGAAACAGGTTGCAATTTATAACAAAGTGACAACATGTATATTGACTTGGAAACACTGTTAATTGAAAGGTGAATGATAACATTTAGAACATTTTGAGTGAGTAAACTTTGATAATGTTTGAAATGGGAATTGGGAGCTCTTCCTGTCATGCAAGGTATGTTGTTTACTTGTTCGAACATAGTCTTGGCTAGGCTTGTAAGGGCTTCAGGGCCAATAGCCTAGTAACAAAAAAACAAAAAATAATCCTTGTTTTCCCGCCTCTTCTTGACTAGTTTAGACCAGTTTACAGGCATTGCTGTATTCTGGGCTGTGGTGTAGTTCCTGTGTTGTCCATTACCTTACTTGGATAGAAGGAAGTTTCTTTGCTCACCAGTGGGAATGGGGAGCCTTGAGCAGCCTATCTGTCCCTGTAGGAAGTGACCTCAGCACAAGAAGCTGTAGTAATTGGTTGTTTTGGACCATTTCTAGCTCTTTTGTAGTTCACTGTTTAAAATCCGCCTCTGGGCATTTTTTTCTGGCTATACTGCTCAGACAAGCTCCTTGTGGTTCTGCAGAGTGGTCCTAGCAGCAGGGAACTCAGAAAAGCAACTACTTTCTGGATTTAAGTATCTTTGCTTTTTTTTCACTTGGAATAGCTTCTGTAGCTTACCCTGAACTAGCTTGAACTGTTTTTTAACTGTTTGCTGCATTATTTTAAAATCTGCACTTAAAGTTACATTTTAGTCGAATTTGATCGAAAGTTTGTTTGTTTGTTTGTTTAATTTAACTGTGGAGGCTGCCCACTAAAGTTTGCTAGCCTGTGTATCTAATTTATCACTGTTCCTGCATTTTCTGTGTGTTTCTACCAAAAAAACAAAAACAAAAAAATAATCCTTGTTTTCCCGCCTCTCCTCGACTAGTTTAGACCAGTTTACAGGCATTGCTGTATTCTGGGCTGTGGTGTAGTTCCTGTTTTGTCCATTACCTTACTTGGATAGAAGGAAGTTTCTTTGCTCACCAGTGGGAGTGGGGAGCCTTGAGCAGCCTATCTGTCCCTGTAGGAAGTGACCTCAGCACAAGAAGCTGTAGTAATTGGTTGTTTTGGACCATTTCTAGCTCTTTTGTAGTTCACTGTTTAAAATCCGCGTTTGCACGGCTTTGCGCGGTTGGCAGCGCCTTTTAAACAAGGTTAAACTTTTTCTGGCTCCGCCAAGTCTGCTCTTCAAATTTTCCCTTAAGGAAGCTCTACTCTTAGTATAACCAGACTACTCACTATATTATAAGCCTAGCACTTGTTCTCAATACTTCTCTACTAAGTAAGCACTCTCATACTAAGTAAAGCACTACATCTACTTACCACCCCTGTGAATATCCACTTCCCTTAAAGGTACAGCACTCCCTTATACTGTTCTAGCATGTCGAGTGGTAGATTACTGGCGTCGTCTCCAATTCAGCTGGTCAATCTGGGTATCTTGAGACAATGCTACAATTGTCTCATGTACACAGACAACCCTCTCCTCCTCCCAACAAACACAAATACATGTGAGAGATGCAACTATATAGCCAAACTGGAGGCTGAACTCTCTCAACTCCGGGCTGGCATGACCAGACAGGAGGAGATGGCAACCACACACACAACAATCCCAGTCCCACATAGACCTACCACAACTGCAAACCAAACACATAAAAACACAAAGACATACTCGGAGGCTCTAATAAAAAAATTACCAAAACAACAGAGGCTCCCAAAGCAGACATCCAAAAATCCACCACCTCAAAACAAAACACATGCAACACATACTTCAATAAATCAGTGTGTCAACCAATCACAGTCCTTAAGGCCAAACACCTTGCCTGATACACAAGTAATAGGTGACTCTATAGTCAGACACACTGATGTCCCGCTGACCAGGCTGAACAAGGAGAAGGTGACTGTGAGCTGACTATCGGGAGCTAGGATCCGCCACATAACACACGCACTCAAGTCACTCCAAAGCAAGTACAAATATGACTCCGTCATTGTCCATGCTGGTGTGAATGACCTGAGACGTACCTCCCTGGACTACATGAAAAGAGACATAGAGGAGCTCTCCGATTATGTAGCCCAGGCTGGTATGACCCTGACCCTGAGCAGCATCTTGCCCTCACCAAGAATGATACCACAATACAAAGACAAGATGATCAGCTTTAACAATTGGCTCAAGTACTGGTGTCATTCTAAGGGGATCCAATGTCTGTCTGCCTGGGATGACATGTTGGACAAGCCACGCTGCTTCACAAGGGATGGCTTACACCTGTCACCAGTGGGCTTCCGGATATTGGCTAAGGCTCTTGCCACCCCCATAGTGCCTTTTTTAGGCAAGGCTCAAAAGACAAACCCACCTCCTTAGAAAACAAAAATGGAAAAAAACTAAGGGTAATGCTGCTCAACGCCAGAAGTCTAAATCTCAAGATGCAGGCACTTGATGCACTCCTCAGCATGGAGAACATCGACGTCTGTGCAGTAACTGAAACCTGGTTCAAGGCTCCTGAGAGCACCCCAGCACTACCAGGCTATACCTCGTATCATGCTTTTCGGCCCCCAAACCTGGGCTGTACCACAAAGGGAGGGGGAGTGTCCATATTCATCAAGGACACCCACACCTCCAGGTTAGTAGCAACACATGAAGCATCAGAGACCATACAGGTGCAACTAACCATAGGCAAAACTGCTATACAACTGGTAGCATGTTACAGACCACCCTCCCAATCTCAAGAACCCCACTCAGCCTTCCTGAAGACATTGGAGGATATGAATGTATCACAAAATACCATCATACTGGGAGACTTCAACTACCCAAACATAGATTGGGTACATTATTCTAGCCCTAATACCCTAGCCCAAAGGTTCCTGGAATTCATAAATTCAAATGCACTGGAACAACTGGTCACCTCTCCCACTAGGGGAGATAATATACTAGACCTGATCATCACAAACATGGGGACAAAATGCTCCACACCGGAAGTATACCCCTCACTAGTGAGATCTGACCACAAACTAATCACCCTGGATATACATATCCCACCTCCACCCCCAGCACAAAAGACCACAGTGAAAAACTTCTCAAAAGCAGACTTCACTCTTCTTAAGACTGAGATGGTATCCTTTAAGCCCACTGGGCCAGTGGATACCACATCCCACAATGCCGAATCCTTCACAAATGCTTTCCATGGACATCTCCAAGAATGCATGGATCATGCAATCCCAAACAAATCCAAGTCCCTCTCCATCAAAGGTAAGCGTCCTGTCTGGTGGACCCCAGCCATAAACAAATTGTATAACAAAAGAAGGAAGCTAATGCACGTCAGAGAAAAATCCCATGAAGGGAAGACATCTCTGATCAACATTAGCAGAAAACTACATTCTCTCATAAAAACATCCAAGGCCAACTTTGAGAGAAAAATCGCTAAGGACACTAAAGATAACCACAAAGCCTTCTTCAGCTATGTTAGAAACCTGGGCGGAAACCCTCAGATATGCTCAGAGTTGGTTCAAAACAACAAAAAATACACTGAACCCACAGATATTGCCAACATTCTGGCTGACAGGTTCAGTGCAAATTTCTCCCCTCCTTCACTCCCAAAAGAAGAAATACTTATCCCAGCTGAATGTAATCTCCCTGTCATCTCAGATGTCCAAGTGAGAACTGCCCTAAACAAAGCAAAAAACACAGCGTCAATGGGACCTGACGGTATCCCGGGTTGCGTGTTACGTGAACTCCAAGAGAAGCTAAACCCACACATAAAAATGCTATTTAACCTTAGCCTTACTTTGGGATATGTACCTGAACACTGGCGTACAGCAACAGTGGTCCCACTCCACAAGGGGGGGTGCCTCTACAGACCCTGGAAATTACCGCCCCATAAGCTTAACCAGCCTGGTCTGCAAAGCTATGGAAAGAATCATTATGGAACTCATAAACAGAGACATAGGGGACCTACAGACACTTGACCCCACCCAGTTCGGCCTTGTAAAGGGCATATCCTGCCTTTTAAACCTGGTTGACTTTTTCGAAACAGTCACTAGAGCCATTGATGAGGGCAAAGCAGTCCATACAGCATACCTGGACTTGGCTAAGGCCTTCGACACAATACCCCACTCAGGCATCATAGATAAGCTCAACAGCTTAAAAGTAAACCTTTATGTCACTAGATGGGTTGCAAACTGGCTAAAGGACAGAACCCATAAAGTTAAAATCGCTGGAGCAATGTCGGACTCAAAGCCAGTCACAAGTGGTGTCCCACAGGGATCTGTCCTGGGACCCCTCTTGTTCGGCATTTACTTCTCAGATGTTAAAGCAAACATGGGAGGGCTGTGGCTGACAAAGTTTGCAGATGACTGCAAACTAGGGGCCATAGTCGATACACCAGCAGACACACACATCCTACAAAAAGGCCTCACAGAAACGGACAACTGGTACCGGAGTCACGGCCTTAAACTAAATGCCAAAAAATGTATAGTCATCCCCTTTGGGAAAAACAAAGTACCCACAAATTATCACATAGACAGCAACCCACTGAGTACGGAAAAAGTAATCAGAGACCTAGGGACCCAAGTCAATAGCGACCTCTCATTTGACATCCATGTTGCCAAAGTGGTTAGAAAAACATTCTACCTTGCACACCTCATCATGAAGGGATTCACATCCAGATCCAAGGATGTCATTGTACCCCTATATTCCTCCCTCATCAGACCCATGATTGAGTACAATGCCCCATTTGGTATGTACCTCACCCGACATTTGCAACAGCTGGAGAGACCACAAAAGTACCTCACCAAGAGGATCAAGGGTCTCCAACATATGTCTTATTCTGCCAGACTAAAGAAACTTCAGCTCTATTCAGTAGCATACCGCCTGCTCAGAGGTGATCTCTGCCTGACATACAAGGCCATGTCAAATCAGGATCTGATGGACATGCTCCACCTCAACAAATCCAAATCCATCAGGACCACGAGAGCTAAAGACTTAAACCTCGGCACAAGTATGAATAGGACATGCTGGAGGGATAGATTCATAACCCAGAGGCTTCCCATGCTTTGGAACAAGATCCCAGTTCGTATTAGACAGAGCCCCTCACTGACTCTCTTCAAGAGAAATCTTGATGAGTGGATGGGAGATCGTAAGTTTACCCCAGGGGTCACATCTGTGTCACTGCTAGACAGGGGCACAGTAAACTAATTCTATTATATAAGGGGACCTTCATTGTGTCACTACTAGACAGAGGCACAGTATTCTAAATTTATTCTGTACATTTTTTGTACCATTTCATGGGGTGGCAAAAGCCACATCACTATGGCTAGGCTTACAAATGCCCCAGGGCAGATAGCCTAGTACTATACTATGAAACTATGAAACTATAAACTTCCTATGATCATGTTAAGAGTGGGATGTATGGGCAGACAAGTAAAAGCGGCATAAATTATATAATTACTGGTTTTGATTCAGACACCTAACACAACATGTTGAGCTGCAGTTCATTTCCTTGGGTAACTTTACAAAGAATTTTGCATATGTTTGATATTGTTTTGATAAAGGAAGGTTTATAAATGTCAGTAAATACATCTTTTTGATTAGGGTCTTTCTGGCTGGGTCTTACATATCTTTGCTACTGAATTTTTCCTTGCTTGTTTTCAGTTTTGAAATTATAATACCAGAGATTTATAGCTAATTTGAATGTTTAAGAATGCAAGTCATATTTTCCACTTGCAATATGCCAAGGAAGGTATAAAGCTGAAATGTGTCTTTATCTAATGTAGTCTGTCTTTAGGCCATGAATGTATTGTTATAGAACGGTATGCCGTTGCACATTTATGAGACAGTATGCTGAAATATTTACTTCTGCTAATGATGGCTTGGCAAATGCAGGTTTATTTAAAGGCAGCACAGCTATTAATTCTGTATGTAATGAGTCAAAGTAAAATCTGTAAACCTATAGAAATGCTAATAAGAGTAGGAAAAGTATAAGTAAACAATGTAACTAGGAAAAATAAAAGTTAAAACTGATGTTTCAAACAGTGCTTCAGCAGGAAACTGAATCTAAAATTAGAGTTACTGTGTGATATGTAAGAATAACTACAACTTCAAAAATTTCAAGTCCCTGGGCAACCATTGTACTAAATGTTATTGCATATAATGTCTAATATCATGTTTGTATATTTTGTCTTTCTTATTTTATTTTCTGTTTCGTCAGCTTTACATTTTTCATGAAAGCTTATGTTATGTGATCAGACAGCTGGAACTGCGTTTCTAAGTTACTGAATGGACATGGGTTGGATTGATGCCCTGAAGTCAGTTAGTATTTAAATGCTGAGGTTGTTTTTTTTCATCCTTTATATCAGTTTAAACAGCTTTAGTCTTTGTTTTATCTTTTACATTTTTGCTTTAAGGGTTGGAAGACTACTATACTGTAACCTCTTAAGCTGCTGATGTTTTTTCATGTAGCAGTGGTTATACAAGGTTTCCAGGCATCCCTGCTACTGATATTATGCTTGAGACTGAAGCAGAGTTAGAGCATTTGTGACTTGGGCAAAGTAATCTTACAAGTATGTAATGTTGTCATTTTTACTGTGTAATAGCACAATTAATGTTGTCAAATGGAAAAACAGTACTAAAATGGAACAGTGGAGATGAACAATGTACCTCCGAACATGTGAGCTTTAAAAATTATGGCTTAGTAGTCAAACCTTGCAGCAGATAGCCAGAAGAGGGAGTGTTACCATAATATGCATAATAATATAGCTGAAAAAATACCTCATATCCCAGTAGCTAGCAACAGTGGATCATTGCAAGGACTCAGATGAATTATTTAAGAATCTGTATCCGTAAACAAGTCTAATTTTAAAATAGCAGAAAATATTAATCTGTCTACTGCTGAGATAAATCTTAGGCCTAAAACTATACAGTTGAGAGGAAAAATCCTAAAAAGAAAAGGTAGCATAAATAATTATGGAAATTAAAAGACAAGAGAGTCAGAGACAGTATTTGGGAGAGAGACCAGTGTGAAATGAAAACTAAGGGAGCAGAACAGAGGTGGCTACTCCATTTTGGTAAAAAACAAACACTAAATGCACCTTATACTACAGCAATACTATCATAGCAGTACTAAATAATGTAACCCATACAAAAGGGTAATAGCTGGAAAGGAGATATGGAAGGCAAAATGTAATGTTTCAAATGTGTAGCAAAAGCTACTATAGAATGTTAACAATATAAAGGATGCTGGCTTAAATGAGAGGATTAAGGATGTGTGCCACTGATGAAGATTATGTTAGAACACCAGAGTTTAATTCCCTCTCTCTCAAGTTGCATACTTTGTGACTCTAAACAAGTCCCTAAAGCAGTACTGCTGATGGATTGCCAATAAAAAGATGTACTTTTTTAATATATTTGTCAGCAAACTGGAGGTACTCGGTGCATAAAAAAATGATTATGGTTTGCGTGTGTGTGTGTGTGTGTGTGTGTGTGTGTGTGTGTGTGTGTGTGTGTGTGTGTGTGTGTTTTATCCTGGACTCGGGTAGTAGCAGGGGGTTGAAACTCTAAGTGATAGTGCAGTAAGACCAAATGGCTACATCATATGTGGCCTTGTAGTTGTTATTATAGTATATATAATATGCCGCCATCGATCAATAAGTTGTTATAGCGCTACATGCAGTTGAATGAGATTTGTTAAGCAGCTTTAAGTCTTGCCTCAGATATGTGATGTATTATACATGAAGCTCTACAATGTCTCATTGTTATATATCTTTGTCTAAATATTTGAGATGAAGTTTCTGTTTCCCACTGAAGAATGCAATTAATTACAGGAATATTTACACGAGTTAAGCTTGTACCTGCTAAAGTGTTGCCATTGGAGAGTTCATTCTTTACTAGAAGCAGTTTTCTTATCATTTTGCAGTTGTTAATAAAATCACCAGCACTTTAATCACAGATACAGACGTTCTTAACTTCATACCTGCATATTGAGACTACAGGTCAGAAAGTTGCAGTGGAATTACTTAAACAGAATTCCTTTGGTTTTATTATGCTGACCAGCATTGCCTGTTAAAGTTCCTAGTATGGATTCAGTGATTCCCCTGCCCCTCTTGAAGCAGACTGAAACCTGACCAAACATGATGGCTTTTCCACCCCTTTCCTCCTCCTTTCCCCAGACTCCCAAATACCTTTTTTCTTTATATTGGCCTTATTTGTGCTTGCTTCACTGTGGGTCCAAAAAAAAATGGCTGAACACCGCTTGTAACCAATGCCTTCTGCAATGCAAGTCCATAATGGCTGACTGTGGCTAGATAGTCAAAAAATAATTGATATTTATATTTAGAACTTTCATTTATTTTTTATTTGGCTTTGCAGCTATGTCTTGTGAAGTGTGCTGTGAACCTGCTTTCCCATATATGGGAGTCTGCTGTAGTAGAACTGCTTAGGATGTGTTTTTCATTGTTTTTTTCTCCTTAGGGCCTTTGTTTACCTTAGCAATCTGCTGTACCCTGTTCCTCTGGTACACCGAGTCGCTATTGTAAGCGAGAAGGGGGAGGTTAAAGGCTTCTTGCGTGTGGCTATCCAAGCTATTTCTGGTAAGTACTACTTATAATGCTCATATTAATTAAAGTCATAATTACAATGTGGAGAAACTAAATATGATCTGCAGTTTATTTAATGTGCTTAGATGTTTACATTAAAACCGTATGATCAAAATGTATTTTTTAATAATTTAACTAGAATTGTAAGCTGATCCTAAAAAATCAGTTTAATTGCAACATGAAGTTATATAGAAAAAAATTAAAATAAATAATATAGTCAGACACAGTTATGTAGCTATACAATTAAAAGTGTCACTGCTTTGAAAGGAATATCATTAGTTTCAGACATCATGTACATAAGATGAAAATAAGTAGAAACATCTGAAGCTGTATATGTTAAGCTCTGCATCTTCAAGCACACTTGCCCAATGGGTAGGATTTTATTTGTGTAATTAATGTTGGAAGATCAAATGATATGTTATTTTTGAAGGAAGCATGACAGAGGATGTAGACAGAATTTGGGGAGGAACAGGAAGAGTTCCACTATTAGTATAGTAACCCTGCACATTCTGGCTCCCCCTTTTTGAAAGAGCTGTTGCTTTCCTACAGCCAAAGGAAAGCCTTGCAGATCTCATTCTTGAGGTTGTTGGAGATGCCTCCAGGGTGCGGCTGCACATATTTGTTATTTGTTCTTTTTCTTATCAGACACCACACATCTGGAACTTTCTCCCCAAATAGATGAGATAGTCCCCACATTTGCTGGCCTGTAAAGGTGCTTCAAGGTGTACCTTTTTACACTAGTTTAAGACCTACTATGATTATTACTGTTCTTAGAGTTATTATATGACAGATGTCCACTGTGCATTTCTGTCATGTTTTACTGTAGCTGTTTCATTAAATAATACTTTGTTATTAGGACCTAAATAAACTTGAAATGTATTAAACTGAGGATAAGAACCTTACAGACAAAACTATAAGGTATACTGGTAGTGCAGATAATAAGACGTGCAGGTAAGATAAATGCTTTTATTTTTTCACTGGAGAGTCGTTCTCTTTTCTCTAATGATATGCAGTCATGTTCATGTCGGCAAAACTTGGATAAATCTCCTCACACTATAAGAAACTTTTTAACAAAAAGGAAGCTGACATAACCTCTAAACTCCTCGAGATCGAGGCAGAAAGCCAACAAAAACATTCCCCGGAATTGGAGAGAGAAATGATTAAACCTCAACACAGAAATAAATAGGACGTGCTGGAGGGACAGATTCATAACCCAGAGGCTCCCTACACTCTGGAACAGAATCCCAGTCCATGTTAGGCAGAGCCCCTCACTGACTCTATTCAAGAAAAATCTTGACGAGTGGATGGGAGATCGTAGGTTTACCCCGGGGGTCATCTCTGTGTCACTACTAAACAGAGGCACAGTAAACTAAACCCTAAAAGGGCGTAGTATTCTCATCCTAAGGGGTGGCGAAAGCCACACACACTCTGGCTAGGCTTATAAATGCCCTAGGGCAGATAGCCTAGTACGAACCTATGAACCTATGATTTCCTTACATAAAGAGCTACTCTCCTTGCAAGCGGAGAACTTAAAATATCACGAGATTAAAGCCTTAGCAAATTACTCGGATTAATTCAATTCCCCTCTAAATTCTTGGCCAGAGTGACGAATTTGAACAAAACATCCCCTTTTATCTCCGGAATCTTATATCAGGGGAACGAATATCAGAACACTAAGGACATCATTGGAGTATTTGAATACCTATATTCTCAGCTATTTGGCTCTATTGAAAACTCTCCCAATAAAGAAGAGTTACAGGACTTCTTTAATAACCTAACCTTCCCTAAATTATTTATTTATTTATTTATTTATTTTACATTTGTTAACCGGGATAGTCCAGCTGGATACATGTCCATTTTCAGTGGAGGCCCGGGGAGAAAAGCTCCAAAGAAACAATTTTTTACAGTACATAAGGACACCAAGCAAAGCTCCAAAGAGACAAATTTTTACAGTACATAAAGACACACTTGGGTACATATCTCATCTAGATCCATAAGGGTATCTAGTTATTGACACTTATAGGTATAAGCAACAGATACTAATAGGTATAGTCTACAGACAGATACATTTAACAATAGTCATTAAACAGTTTTATGTTTTTCAGACAAATACTGTTATGTGTATGTTATCAAACCTTTGATGTGGTGTACATTTATATGCAAGTAACAGATAGGACTCTAGTTTAGGACAATGGTTACGATAGTAATGGTGTGGATCTGGCATTAGTCTGGAATTGAACAGGGACATAACCATTTGTTGTTGAGGTAGTTGCAGATATCTTTTTTAAATGTAGGTAGTGAAATAATCAGGGATAAGGATGCAGGCAGGGAGTTCCAGATTTTTGGCCACATAAGAAGAGTAAAGGGAGTCTCCGGCATGGTTGTTGGATCTAGTAACAGTTAACAGTAATTTGTCAGTTGAGCGGAGTTGCCTAGGACAAGAGTATAGTTGGACAATGTTAGTTAGTGAGGGTGATATATTTTGTTGATGGAGTATCTTGTGAGCAGTAACCAGCTGATTATAAATAAGTAAGTTAAGTAGTTCCATCCAGCCCAACTGCTTTAGGTTTAGGCAGTGATGTGTTCTGTAGGAGCTGTTGTTAGCAAATTTGGCTATCTGCTTGTAGCAGGTTGTCATTTTGTGGATTTCTGTTTTGGATAAGTTAATCAGGATGGGTGAGGCGTACAGTAGTGTTGTGAGAAGGTGTGTGCATGCTATAGTAGTTCTAGCATTATGGGTCAGGAATGCTTTATGTTTGTAGAGGCTACCTAGCTTTTTGTTAGTATGTTTAATGGCCAGATTGATGTGTGCATCAAATTTGAGCTTGTTGTCAATAGTAATACCTACTAGTTTTGTTTGGGTTTCAGGTGATATGGGGGTACTATTATTAGAGTGGATAGTAAAGGTGCAGGTGGGGGCAGTAGTGGTTGAGGGATGAAATAATAGTAGCTTGGTTTTTTTGGGGTTGAGTAGCAGGCCATTATCAGTGAGCCATGTTTCCACTGAGTGAAAGTTATCCTGTGTCTTTTTGTGGAGGTCTTGTAAAGTGGGGGCGTTACATATTATAGTTGAATCATCTGCATATTGAATAAGGCTTGAACCTTTTGCGACTGAGTGAAGATTATTTGTAAAGATTGAGAACAGCAAGGGGCCTAGTAAACAAAATAAACTCCTAGACAGAGAAATCTCTATACAAGAAATCTCTTTGGCTATCAATAGCCTTAAACCTAACAAATCACCTGGACCAGACGGCTTTACAGCAGAATTTTATAAGACATTCTCCCCCAAAATTTTGAAGGCGTTGCTCCTTCTATTCAACAATATTATCACGGGTGGCCTTAATGACATACATATGAATGCCTCTAGAACTATCTTGATTCCAAAACATAACGCGGACCCCAAAAAACCCTGGCATTATAGACCCATTTCTATTATTAATATTGACATGAAGATCCTGGCCACAATCCTAGCTAATAGACTGAAGGTAGTGATCTCCTCCATTGTTTCCGCAGAACAATCCGGTTTCATTATGGGGAGACAAACAATTGACCACACCCTGACTTTGGAAGCAATGATCTCGCTAAACAAAACCTCCCTCTATGCTTTAGCCATTGATGCATCCAAAGCCTTTGACCGTATCAGTACGGACTTCCTATTTTTTAGCCTCCCCTTCTATAATATACCAACCTCATTCATCAATACAATTAAAACCCTATATATATATAGTGCTTATACTGTTCTACAAATAACTAAACAGATATCAAGTAGAATAAAAATTCTCAACTGTGTCAGGCAGGGATGCCCCCTCTCCCCTCTTTTATTCAACCTATATATTGAACCACTATTCCTATTGATCAAACAGAAAACATTTCATCTTACGCCTACTATCTTCAACACTAAATTTTACTTTTCCGCATACGCAGATGACCTAAACATTTATTTCTCGCTCCCCAACTCTGACCCAATTAAAATCCTATCATCCATCAATATTTTTTCCTCTCTGGCGAATTACAAACTTAACAAAGATAAATCTATAATCTTCCTGTTAAATATTTACTCCCCGTCCCCCAGCATATATGCGAATATTGGTATAACTGTCAAGCAACAGCTTCATTATCTTGGCATATCTTTTTCCCCTGGGAATTCCTCGCAGTATCAGGATAACATTGGTAATTGTTGGATGAAGGTACAGGGAGACATAGGTAGATGGTCCAAAATCAATCTTCCTTTTTTGGCCAGGACGGCAATAAGCAAAATGAACATCCTCCCGAGACTCATATTTCTTTTTAACGCTTCAATGAGTATTCTCCATAATAACTTCTTTAAAAATATTACTTCTATCCTTTCAAAATTTATTTGGACCCCCAAATCAGTTAGAATTAATTATTTGAAACTTACTCTTCCTAAGGAACAAGGTGGCCTGGGCTTACCCGATTCTAAACTATACTATGAGATAATTAATGGTAGTAGAATTCTGAACATTGCCTCCTACAATAGAGATCACTTTGTATGGACCCCTACTTGGGTTACCCTATATAGTAACTACATCAAATACTTAAAATTTAACCCTGCGGCCCTTCCTTTCTTGAACAAAGGAAATTTGAGGAGTATTAAATTATTGAAATGCATTAAATTCAACATAAGATCGCTTCAAAACCTTTTTAGTTCCCTGAATCTACTGCATTCCTTTATTACCCTACAACCAATACACCTCAACCCTAATATTAAACTGAATGGTCACATGTTAAACTTGGATCAATACCCTATTCTTAAGGACTTTTCAATTGCAGATCTATTCCCCTTTAAGCAACAATCTCTCTCTGATCTAAAAACTACTTTGAATCTACCTAAGAAATATACAATCATATTAAGACAAATTAGAGAACTAGTAAATATTTACTTAGAAGACCCTTTGGTCTCAGAAGAGGATATATCAACTTGTAAATCTCTTTGGAAGCTGTTTCTTAGTAAAAAGCAAATGATTTCAAATACGTATAAAGCGATAATGGCCCTTAAAATGCAAAATAAGCTAATTTTCTCTACCTCTTGGTTAAAACATAACTCAAATATCTCCCATAATCAGATGTCTGAAGCAATAAGGATTAGCTCTAAATTTATTCCTCTAAAAAAACCTAAATATACTCAGCTCATGATTTTGAATAACTCGTACCTTACCCCTGACATCCTAAATAAAATTTACCCCAATTACCCTCTGCAATGTCAATTTTGTCCTAATCAAACAGCGGATATATTACATGTTTTCTGGAGTTGTAAATGCACATATAAGTTATGGTGTGCCCTGAGAGTTTTATTGGAGAAAATTGGATACAAAAAGTCCACCCTCTCTTGGGAATTCACTATTTTACATATCCCACCCTCTGGATTATCTGAGCGGAATTACAGGATATTGATTTCTATATTCATGCTAATTAAATATTACATCTCTCTCAATTGGAAAAATAGACACACGCTATCCTGGGAAGGGTTTATGGAGCTAGCTATAAAATACCTCAGTGCCCATAAACTCCTTTATCACAACAGGAAGCACAAACCTGTCCTAAAAGAGTTTTGGAGAATTCTCTTTGAACATATTTTAAGTTAAATATATGATATCTGAGGTTGTACTGAATGTTATGTTGCTATTTTCTCATCCTGACATTCTTTGGGCATTGTATAACTGTACATAGTTCATGTAGTTTGTATATATTTAGTTATATGGGTATTGATCGTTTGTTCTGTTTTACTTGTGTTTGTCTTTGCTGATGTGTTTAAAGATTTACAAAAATACAATAAAGAGAATTAAAAAAAAAAAAAAAAAAAACTTGGATAAATCTACAAATTTCATTGAGCAGTACCTATAATCTGGAACTGCTGTCTGCTTTGAAAAGATGATTTGAGGTGAAATAGCTGCTATCTTAAATGCTATCTTTGTGGCATAAAACTGAATATTCCAGAAGCCATTTTATAATGACTGTACAGAATTCTCTACTCTTTGCTGCTCTGGAAGTCATAAAACAGAGCAGGCACACTAATCTGAGGTACGTTGTTAAACAAACCAACAGTCATAGTGGGAGTAGATTTAAAATACTGCTGTTAGTGTTACATAAGGGGGTCTCAACCGTAATTATTGTTCTGGTGAACTGCAAAAACATGTGAGACGTTTTGAGGGAGGAAGAAACTATTGAGATTAAAACAGTTAATATCATTCCATAAGGAAAACAAAACTTGTCTAAGTGTGAAGAAAATGTCCAGTTAAATAAATAGCTTTTTCTTGCTTCATTGAAAAAAAGCGGTCGCTATTGAATGTCTTTTTGAGATTTCTTACTGACAGAGGTAACAGTAGAACATGCTTATAATAACAGCTGTAGTTCACTTCGTCAGTATATTTGTGGAACAATATCTATCTTAGAGCTATTATATGACAGATGTCCATTGTGAATTGCTATTGTGTTTCGCTTTACCTGTTTGATTGTACAATGCTTGGTTACTACAACCTAAATAAACTTGAAATGTATTAAACTGAGGATGAGGACCTTCTATGGTATTACACTGAGATGAAATGGCTAGTCTTAAAATGACCCTCTGGGTCGATAACCTAGTAATCTCCTACGATCATATGATCCTAAAGACAATGAGGACCTTATAGACAAGGCTGATTAGGACATTTCTAAGATGAGCACCAGATTAAGACAGTAACTGACTGTGCACAGATGTGTGAAATTTAGTCGAAGACCGAGGAGCAGAACTCTGCTATAGAAATTCTATATATACTACCATTCTACACACACACACACACACACACACACACACACACACACACACACACACACACACACACACACACACACACACACACACACACCAGTGGATTTGATGAACAGCCAAGTCTTCTTAGATGATTCATAACCCTGATTAATTACAGAATTAAACAGAATGAAAGTAATAAGGGATGTAAAACACTGTCACACAGACTGTAATAGATCACATTCCCAAGCTGCCTCTCTGTTGATGTCAGAATTTAGTGGTGTGGAGGGTAGAATTTTAATGCAGTAGTAAATGTTGAACTAAGGTATTTGTAAGGCATTGAAATGAGTTATATGTAAGCCATTTACCATTGTCCATAGTTTGTGCTGGGATTTCTTCCACAAAATGCATGGTTTTGTTCTTCTGTACATCAGAAAAGAAATTAGCCACTTTATCAGGTCTTCTCTCACCCATCCCTACCTAAACCCTGGCTTCAACACTAGTTTCAGGTTTAGTGTCCTTAGCAAATATATTGACTAGGCTTTCCACTAGCATTGTAACAGTCTTACCTATTTATTTGTTTATTTCTGTTTACTGGGGTAGTACACTGATCACAGTACACCATTTACCATCACAACATTTACAAAAGGTACTTTGGCATAATTTGTATGAGTCCTCTTCTGCCATGATGTGGGCAAAGGACAGTTCAAGCAGTAAATGTGCAGATGGACAAACTGAGTAAGTCAATGTTAATGTAAAACTGAATTCAGTGATAAGGAGTATGCACAGAGAAATATTGTGCAGCACAAGCCAAACGCAGACTTGCATTAAACCACTTTCAAAAACTGCATTATGACAAAATCAGAGGCAGCTTTTTCATAAAAGAAATCTCTGTTCAAGGTCAGAGAAGAAGTGAGTACACAAAACAAGGAAGCATTAAACCATAATTCTGGCTTATTCCACAAAGCATACCACAGTCAATTAATTAAAATGACTGTTATTAAGGATTTTGTGTTGAAAAAAATATGAAGCTGTGACCTGCACTTTGTAAATTTGAACTGCAGTGGCCCTTTTTTAGCCATAACCAAGTTACATAAATATCTAAATAAAGGGTAGAATGACAGTTTGCCTGTTGCAGTTGTGAAACAATTGTTTATGTAGGATTACAGATACAGAACAGTTTCCGTGAGTTTTCAGGTAAAAAAAATATTTCAATGGGATTACAGGTACACAGTAATTATTTATATGAAATTATGGGGTTGAAATCATAAATTTATATGGAATTATAGACAAAAAGTTCAATGTAGTACTAGTGAAAGAAGAAACAGTAGAGTTGCCTGTCCATTCTCTCTCAAATGAAACTCTACACCTAATATTTAATCAAAATGCCCACCATCCCACTATACATCGCTATCCTTACAAAACACAAGTGGTTGGAGAAATACAAACAAGAATGACCAACTTCAAAACCATCTACTGATGTCTGTGTGTGACTGTACAACATCCATATTTACAAATTCCACTAAATAAAACAATAAGACAACAACGCAATATCTATATCTAGGTCTATGTCTATATCTATAACTATATCTATATCTATGTAGATATGTAGTATGTTATGAGGTTGTGTGTGTGCGATATCAACAAGTTAATCATCTTCACTGTTGGAACTATACTATCATAAATGAACGTGGATAATTTGCTCAACAATCATCAATAATTTCCCATTGTATGCCATTCTGCTGGTGTAGAGGGATAAAGCCCTAGCTATGGCCCAGTGGACCCAAGTTCGAATAGCAGATTAACTGACTGAAGGACTGGCAGGGAAGGATGGATGTGCCCATTCTGGTTGGTAGGGCATTTCTTGATTATGCTCCCTCAAGGGATCTGTGGTCCAAAGGGAGTTGCCCTCTGATGAATCAACAAGATTGGGAGATGGGGCAGGCAGTGTGTAGGCAGGGCCTCTAAAAAAAACAATTTCCACAATGGAAGCAGAAATGGATGAGTCCCCAGGATGCCCCTATGATCTAGTAATACTAGAAAAAGTTCAGGAGTAGGAGACAAACTGATAGACCCAGCTTGGACCTAGGGCACTGAGGGCCGGGTCAATGAAATATGATGTCCCAAGGAGGGACAGAAGAAAGAAGAAGAAAAAGAATTTCCCATCATAAGTCCATTCATATTAGCTTTGAAAAAATAGTAGGTGATGATAATTGTAGTTTCTGATTAGTATGCATCCAAAATGATTCATCAGCATGGACCAGCTGCTGGAAAGATATATGAATGTGTTACAGTGGACTAGTACTTGTAGTTTGAACATGTGTTACAATGAGTTACACTGTTTAGATACTTTCTGATGACTGTTCAGAAGGAACATAGTGCAGACAATGCTGTAATGGCATTTGGGGACTGCCCAGTTAATGCTGATATATTAGTCAGGAGTGAATAAAGATAAATAATGTTTTAACAATAATAGCTCACTAGTAATTCTGGGAGATCTGTTGTCAAGTGTAAAGAAACAGCATTACCTGCAAGAAGGAACAGTAATGGGTTAGCAAGGATGTCCCGTTGTCTAAGTGAGTTTCTTAGATGGATCGTGATGTCATTCACATCTAGGAGTTTTGATGATGGAGTCGTTTCTTTCCTGCTGTGGATTTTTGTGGTAAAATTAGTAGGCTACTTTGGCAAAATTTTAGAAGATTGCAGAATTTAGTTAATTACTTAGTTAGGTAGGTAGGTAGTTATACAGGCTTTGTTGGGCAGGTTAGTCACAGTAGGACAGCATTCTCTCGGTAGAAAAAAAGATACAGCACCATGATGTAGGGAACCCCAACAGTGTTTTTTTTTTCACTACAAAACTTCCCCTATCCTGACATTTAGTTTTCTGTTAGCATTTTTTCCTAGAGTCCAGCCTTCTTGCCTCTATGTCCCTCATCAATATCCCAGGAATATTACATCCATGAACTTTTATTCCTAGAATTCCACTTTCGTGCCCCTGTGTCCCTCATTAATACTCCAGGAATGTTACATCCATGAGTTCACTTTTTCGAGCTCAGCTGTATGACCAGTCATCCAAGAAAATCACAAAGTAACATCACAGGGTTACTTAGGTGAAGCATTTCTGTTGTTAGTCATCCAGGTTCTGGGTGACAAGGAATTTTACAAGCCTGCTCTGCAATTTATTTTCAATGATTTTCTCAAACATGGAAGTGAGCTTATTATTTCTTTTCTTCCCAGACACCTCCTTTGTACCAAGGGATACTGCTGACAGTCAGTCTAGTGACTCCACTTCTGAGTCAAAAGAAAGGGTACCTAACCTAGCCATTGGGTTACCACTCAGTTTAAAGATCCAAGATAGCTAATTTGTTTAGTACGTGTTCTGGTTACTTCTTTTCCTCATGCCTTGCCCTACCAACTCATATTCTCATGGCCTCATAGCTCTGTCTTTGTCAGACACTGCCTTTGCTGTCCATAATGTGTCTGTTATTCTTATACCCATCTCCTCCTTTTTAGGACCCACCTTCCTTCCTACATTGTCCTTTAAAAACACATACCCTTTTTTTACAGTAGGGGGGTTGCTGCATGTGGATACACAAAATGCACATATGAACAGCATGAGTGATCATGTATATTTAAAAGTATTTTTCCTTCCAATTTTCTAATGTACATAGGCTATTTTTTTTAGCCAGTGACTTGCAGAAGACATACTATGGTACATGTATAGCTTGATATCCGATCCGTAGGAGTACTACTAAAGGAAAAATTGTTATTGGAAGTTGTGGGTGAGCACACTCAGAAGATTTGAGCCTAACTTCCAGCTAATGCCTGAATGGAGATTGCATGTTCTGCCTGTATCTCTGTGGAATTCCTCCCACTTCCCAAAAATTTGTTGGAGTGTTTCCACCTCAAACTCATCTAAGAATAGAGTCGTGAGCAACAGCAGCACTGAATCTAGATGACACATATCAGGAGAAGAGCTTTATAGTGCAACTGCTTTGGGCATCAGTTGTGGTGCTCAATATCCTCTAGACTGGAGAACAAGGTTCACACAGTAAGTGCCACGTCAGAGGTAGCCACTCAATGTGTGTAAAAAGTGGCTCCAGGGGGTTTGGTTGTGTTAACTAATGCACCCTAAATGGGCATGGGTATTTGCCAGTGAAAGGTGGCTTGAGGGCCTGGCCTACTTCAATCTGCACTAGGGGAATCAGTAGGAGGGGTTTATGTACCCCTATCGGCTAGTGTATGTCCACCATACAAGTCAGCATCCCAGGGTCAATAAGCTACTGGCCAGCCAGTGTCCATTTGTCCAATAGTTCTGTTGACCAAAATCTGAACATAAAATCAATCAACCTGCCAAATGAATAAAGGATTACTACAGTTAATGTAGGTTCACTGACAGGATTCAGATTAGAAGTGAATAACATGATGGTAAGGAGAAAGGTGGGCATCCTGTGTACACAAGAGACAAGATGGAAGAATAGTATAGCTTGGGATCCAGAGTCTACTACTCCTGAGGAGGACGGACTAATGTGGTATGGGAATTGTGATGAGGGAGAGGCTTCAAAAGACAATGAGGGATGTCATCAGAATTAGTGACAGACTCATGGCAATCAGACTCCAGTATAAGGATGGGGCAATATTAATAACCTCAGCCTATGCCCCACAGCAGGGTTGTGATAGCAAGAGAGAGTGCATTCAGACAGCAGTTGCAGGACCCACTAGATAAAGCAGGACAACATGAATTGGTGTTGATAATGGGTGACCTGAATGCACAAATCTGAAAAGACAAAACAGGATATGAGGACTGCTTGGGTTCACATGGGTGGGACAAGAGGAATAAAGAAGGAGAAGTCATTCCAGACTTCTGTCGGGCAAATGGTTTGATGGTGGCCAACACATGGTTTAGCAAGAAAGACAGTCTCAAGATTACATAAAAGAGTGACCGACATGCAACTCTGATGGACTTCCTCCTAGTAGGGAAATGGCATTGGGGTAGAAACAGTGATTGTCAAGTCAACCCCAGTAAAACAGCTGGCTTACAGCATAAACCATTAGTCACTACTATCATTTGTAAGCAGTTGTCAGCAAAGGCTCTAAGGTTAACTGAGACGAGGCTTAAAACCTGAAAGTTGACTGCAGCAGAAACACAAAGGTTCAAGAAATTACTCAGAGCTGTACCATCTCAGGAAGAAAAAGAAGAAATAGATGGTGCTGAAGAAGAATGGCAGCACCTCAAAACAGCATGTGTGAGGACTGTAGAACAGATATGCGGCCAAGCCAGGCATGGAAATATGGTACATAAGGAAAGCTGGTGGTGGAATGCACAAGTCCAGAAAGTCATCAAAAGAAAGAAGTGCAGGGAAAAGTGGGAGATAGAAAAGAAAGATCAGGCTAAAAAGGAATATTGGATGGCTAACAAAGAGGCTAACAGAGGAGATGCAGTAGCAAAGTGCAAGGTATCAGTGGCACTCTAAAAACTTCTGGAAAGTGGCTCAGTAGATGGCACAAAGAAACTATATCAGGTTGCAAGGCAAAGACAGAAAAGTAAAGAAGATTGTCATACACCCTTCATATGGGGTGCCAGCAATATCTTGTTCACAAGTCCGCAGGACACCAAAGGCAGATGGAAGGAGAACTTCCAGCAGCTTCTGAATGAAGAAAACTCAACAGAATCTGTACTGCCCGAGACACAGCCTATGGTGAGAGAAGAGGAGGAGCCCACCCTAGAAGAAGTAAGAACAGCACTAAGGAAAATGAAGTCAGGAAAGGCAACAGACTTAGATGAGGTCACTTCAGATATGAGCAAGATGTTGGGTGATCTAGGGGAGAAATGACTTCCAAGGGTACACATTGCAGTATGGAGAGAAAGGCATATCCAGATGACTGATGAATAAGCATACTAGTGCCACTGTACAAAAATAAAGGAGACATCCACAACTGTGGGCAGTACAGAGTTATCAAACTCCTGTCACACTGCATGAAA
The DNA here is from genome assembly GCF_019279795.1 of Protopterus annectens. NCBI lineage: Eukaryota > Metazoa > Chordata > Ceratodontiformes > Protopteridae > Protopterus > Protopterus annectens. Next base: position 1,179,607,263 of record NC_056735.1, on the reverse strand, counting down.
GTTTTGTAGACGGTGATTGATAAATGAATACGCAAAGCAGTAGAAAGTAAAATGGGAGATGAGCAGCTCAAATTCTGGTCAAGATGTAGCACAACAAACCTGATGTTTGCAGCAACACAAAAGGTTGAGAAGAAGCTAGAAATTAGGAAAGAGTCTAGCTAGGCATTCCAAGATTTGTTGAAAGCTTATGACAAGATCTCAAGAAAGCTGATTTGGTTAGTCCTGCATTGGTTCAAAGTCACAGAAATATTGGTGTAATGACAGGCTATCCACGAGGACCAAATAACTTAAGTATGAACAGTATTCGGTCTCACAGAGAGGTTTCCAGTGGAAGTAGGTGTGTATCAAGAGTCAGCTCTGTGCCACCTGCTGTTCATACTGGTGATAGACTACATTAACAAACAAGTGGAAAGAGACAGCTCAACAAAGTTTGTGTATGCAGATGATTTGGCATTACAGGCAGACTCTGAGCAAGAACTTCAGAAAAGAATAGGGGAATGGAATGCAAAAATTGAAGGTACATGGAATGAAATTAAGTACCAATAAGACAGTTGTAATGGCAGCAAATGGAGAGAATCAGAAGTAGTTGAGAACTGGGTTAAGGTTGGGTGGCTGAGAACTATTTGGGGTAAGGGTTGGTGTAATGGTTAAGGTGTTTACCTCACAGAGAAGAGGTACAGGGTTGGATTCTAGCGAAAGGAAACTGGGTAGTGTTAAAATGATCCACAGGGGCAGCTAGCCTAGTACTTATCTATGAACTGAGGTAGGAGCCGGTTAACAGCTTCAGTTATCTGGTAGGGGTGGTTGAGGATAAGGGATGTCTGAATGAGAAGGTCAAAGCTAGAATCAGAAGGGCTGCAGCTAGCTGGCACACAGTACTACAGTATGGTCTAGAAACCTGGGCAGTAAAGGCAGAGCAATTTAGGATGCTAGCGGTGATGGAGAATGAAGTGCCTGAGATGGGCAGTAGGATGCACACTGATGGTCAGATGAAGAAATGAGGACATCTGAGCAGAAGCCAAAGTAGCACCAATTGCAGAGAAGGTCAAAGAGAACAAATTACAGTGGTTCAGGCACATATGCAGAAAAGCAGAAGACAATCTGGTGAAAGAGATTTGGGACAGACAGGAAAAAGGCAACAAGAAATGAGGGCATCCAGCGAAGAGATGGATGAACTGCATGAGACCTGTGACAATCAGATGCGACTGTTAAAGGATGTAGGAGAAGGGGTTGATGATGATTATGATGGTGACCACAAGGAGTGACTTTATTTACATAAATGATATCAATCACAGGTTCCAAAATGACAAAACTCAATCTCTTCTTCTCTCTAATTAAATCCAGCACTACTAGCTCACTGTCCCCCCTCTGTCACAGTTTCATCATTTTCTCCTCATCTATCCAAGACTCCTTATAAAAGTCCAAGTAGCCCCAGCCATTCCCACTTTCCTAATTATTTCACTTCTCTATCTCACATGAAATGATACTTTCATAGTCATAGTTGCTGTACTGCTAACATATCATATTGTATTCCATTATCCACTACCTTCTCCCTTTCTAATGTTTCCATAATTAAGCTGTCTCTTCTTTTCATTGCCCTAACTGCTAGAAATTGCATAATATTATAGTATATTTTTCAATGTTATATCTCTGCTATATACAAGTCTGTGTCTATTTCTAATGAATGTTTAACACTCTATATCTATACAAGCTAAGTACATGGTCTGTTTCTAAATATTGATGTAAGCTGTTGTATCTTTTCTCTCATGTATGTACACTTATCTATATTTTGTATTCCTTCTGATATCATGTAACTGTATTTTATGTATATGTCAAAAGTGGTATTAAATGTGGAATTTTTCTCCCTGGGCCTCTGCTGAAAAAGGGTTTTATCCCTGTCAGACTTTTCCAGTAAACAAAGATAGATAAATAAATAAGTGATGGATAAGCACACTCATCTCAGGGTTAAAGGGGACTTTCTTGTTTGGATGATGCTGTCCTAGTCTGCACTGCAACTTTGCCAAATAAGTTCATGTAGGAAGTAATGAATTAAAGGAAATCTGCCCCCCCCCCCCGATGTTATTTTCACCGTTTTTCCTTACACACAGGCCATGAAGTTCCCAGGACTTTTTTCCTATTCAAATCTTGCATTTTCTCAAAAATAAATGTTTCATAGTTTTATAGGGTCTTGCTAAGCTTATGGCCAAAGAGACCGTTAGGGAAATTGCTATCACTGAGTACTGGTGAGAGACCAGCAATGCCTCCCATTAAGTGGATTTGCCCAACATATCTTGTGTGAAAATTTGTGATCTCCCAGAATATGAGGAGATATGTGGTGAAAATCATCTTGCTTTACCTAGGCCAGGCGGTACAAATTCTGTAGTTTTTATAGTTGGGTCCTGCCCACAGTTTCACATCATGATAATGTCCTGCTGAGGTCAGCAATGGGTTAGAGACAACTAAAGCAGAGCATTTTTTTCTAAAAATTATTTGTTGTAGAAGTCTGAAAATAGGGATGCGTTATACTGCAGTGATACCTAAGCTGGTAAATACTTTCATTTTTGTCAGAAATCTGTTGCTTTCATTTATTTAACAAAACCTTGGCATGTAACAATCCTAGAGGCTGCTTTTTTAGCTTTTGATAGCTCTTTGAAATGATAAGTTTCAATCAGTCATGACAGAAAAAAGCGTATCACTTTCACACCCTGTAAGTGAGGAAGGGACAAAGGGTATGGAATTGTTACTGCTACAGGTGGGTGCAGTTACAACTTAAAACTGTATTTTCCAGTTGCAAACAAATCTTGGACTGAAAGAAAGGAATAAAGGAAGTATGCATGAAGCATGGATTCATTTTGTATACCCTGAATGTGAGGCTGTAAAATATCAACTCAGATGGCCACACCCAGGAGGTCAACTTCATTGTAAAGGTTCTGACAGTAGAGGTTTAACCGTATGCATAGCAGAGAGAAAAAGTACAATTTCGTTTCTATCAAGAATTATGATTCGAATGTGACTAATCACGAGGTAACTATGCAACAATTAAAGTATGAAAACATAATGCAAGAAGACTATTGTATCTCAATAAAAAAGGAAAATGTTAAAACATCACAAATTCAAGAGGTGACGGTTTTAAGTTGTCTTATAGGAAAGTGCTTTATTATAAAGGTGGAAATAATATAAATGGAGCAATAAAAATAAAGTACTTCTGAAAAAAATGCAAAACAACTCTGCGTTTACAACATTCTGTACTAAAATTACGCATGTTTTTACTGTAGAGAGCGATGAATAGCAGAAGTAGTTTGCATGTTCCCTACAAGCTCTTTTCAGTAGCAACTGTCAAGTTACACATGGTGGAGCACGACTCCTGCGGTAGACTGGTAATTCTGACATCTAAGGAAGAGTATGGATGGTAGTATTATCAAAATGACAGCTATCAGTCATACAAAGCCTGTAATGGAGCTATTTTGCAAGGCCTAGCTTTAAAACTATTGTGAAACATCTAGCTGCAGCGGATTTACCATCACAAATGAAGGCAATTCAGGATAAAAATGAAAGCAGTCAGGTTCCAGATGCTGTGTAAGATGCCTGTGACTTACACTACAGCCATTTTATCCACATGGAAGGACAAATAGTACCTGAAATTTTATGTCTAGCATAATTCATGCAGAGAAGACTTGGATTCAGGGAATGAGAAGGAGATGCTTTAAATTGAGCGCCTTAGTGTAGCAGGTCCTTTGACGACCATTTTGTTAAAAAGCATGTAAAATACAAAGAGAATCATCTAGAGTGACATTGATCATTGATCAAATAACACAGAATAACAGAGATAATGCAAAAACATATCTTTTGAGTTCTAAGGTAGAGTTTGTCTTCATGTATAGACAAATCCTGTTTTGTCTGTGTAACTCCTCTAATGCTTCATGCTTTAACGTCGACAATCTTACTTGAAGGGGGATTTTATTGGCTAACCTTGTGCAGTGAACTGCAATGATTTAAAGTGAAGCTCCCTATACATGACAGCCTATAACAGTGATGAGAGTAACAATTTTATCAGAGCTAGAATTAGTCAATCGGTGACCTTGGAAAAGCTCCCATCTGGCACATCGTTCCTCAAAAAAAAAAGAAAATAACAAGTGCTCCAGAATTACAGACAAAAAAAGTGCTCAACTCTTTTATGAGATACATAATTCTTTGCTATACCCTACACACACACACACACACACACACACACACACACACACACACACACACACACACACACACACACACACACCACTCACATAATTACAAGGGAGTGAGTGGCACTGTGTTAAAATTGCCAATCAGTCATTGACTTCCAAGTCTGCAAGCAATATTGGAAATTGTACTGCTTGCAGATTTGCAAGTTAAAGACATATTAGCAACTCTTACACACTGTTCATATATCTCAGCTGTACAGATTTTCACAGAATGTCCAGATTTTGGCCTCATATTTCTGGTCTGTTTTTCATAAAATTGTGGTTTTCTGGAAAATTAGTGGTAAATCATTAAATATTGACATTCAAAAACAAATGCAAACATTTGAGTTTCAGACCTCGTATCTGTTATTCAATATGTATGTATGCCTATAAGAAGCTTTCCAGGGGCTTGCACAAGTGTATAAATACTGAGCACATGCAAGATTGACTGCCATTTTGTAGTAAGCTGTTGAGATGTAAGCATGTATGTCTCTGTAGTCTGTCTGTTAATCTGTTTATATTTTGTAATGCTGCTATCCATCCTGATGTGTTTCATTGTAATAAAGCATATAAACGAACTACCCCACCTGTTTGTCATCCATACTAGAGAGGGACGAGTGACACTTACCTTCTCAGTAATCTCTGTATTTACTAATAGTTCACTTTTGTGTTTCTATGTAATAAAGCATTTAAACGAACTACCCCGCCTGTTTGTCACCTGTACTAGAGAGGGACGAGTGACACTTACCTTCTCACTAATCTCTGTATTTACTAATAGTTCACTGATGTGTTTCTATGTAATAAAGCATCTAAACGAACTACCCCACCTGTTTGTCACCTGTATTAGAGAGGGACGAGTGACACTTACCTTCTCACTAATCTCTGTATTTACTAATAGTTCACTTTTGTGTTTCTATGTAATAAAGCATATAAACAAACTACCCCGCCTGTTTGTCACCTGTACTAGAGAGGGACGAGTGACACTTACCTTCTCACTAATCTCTGTATTTACTAATAGTTCACTGATGTGTTTCTATGTAATAAAGCATATAAACGAACTACCCCACCTGTTTGTCATCTATACTAGAGAGGGACGAGTGACACTTACCTTCTCACTAATCTCTGTATTTACTAATAGTTCACTGATGTGATTCTATGTAATAAAGCATATAAACGAACTACCCCACCTGTTTGTCACCTGTACTAGAGAGGGACGAGCGACACTTACCTTCTCACTAATCTCTGTATTTACTAATAGTTCACTGATGTGTTTCTATGTAATAAAGCATATAAACGAACTACCCCACCTGTTTGTCACCTGTACTAGAGAGGGACGAGTGACACTTACCTTCTCACTAATCTCTGTATTTACTAATAGTTCACTGATGTGTTTCTATGTAATAAAGCATATAAACGAACTACCCCACCTGTTTGTCACCTGTACTAGAGAGGGACGAGCGACACTTACCTTCTCACTAATCTCTGTATTTACTAATAGTTCACTGATGTGTTTCTATGTAATAAAGCATGTAAACGAACTACCCTGCCTGTTTGTCATCTATACTAGAGAGGGACGAGTGACACTTACCTTCTCACTAATCTCTGTATTTACTAATAGTTCACTGATGTGTTTCTATGTAATAAAGCATATAAACGAACTACCCCACCTGTTTGTCACCTATACTAGAGAGGGACGAGTGACACTTACCTTCTCACTAATCTCTGTATTTACTAATAGTTCACTGATGTGTTTCTATGTAATAAAGCATATAAACGAACTACCCCACCTGTTTGTCACCTATACTAGAGAGGGACGAGTGACACTTACCTTCTCACTAATCTCTGTATTTACTAATAGCTCACTGATGTGATTCTATGTAATAAAGCATATAAACGAACTACCCCGCCTGTTTGTCACCTATACTAGAGAGGGACGAGTGACACTTACCTTATCACTAATCTCTGTATTTACTAATAGTTCACTGATGTGTTTCTATGTAATAAAGCATATAAACGAACTACCCCGCCTGTTTGTCACCTGTACTAGAGAGGGACGAGCGACACTTACCTTCTCACTAATCTCTGTATTTACTAATAGTTCACTGATGTGTTTCTATGTAATAAAGCATATAAACAAACTACCCCACCTGTTTGTCACCTGTACTAGAGAGGGACGAGTGACACTTACCTTCTCACTAATCTCTGTATTTACTAATAGTTCACTGATGTGATTCTATGTAATAAAGCATATAAACGAACTACCCCACCTGTTTGTCACCCATACTAGAGAGGGACGAGTGACACTTACCTTCTCACTAATCTCTGTATTTACTAATAGTTCACTGATGTGTTTCTATGTAATAAAGCATATAAACAAACTACCCCACCTGTTTGTCACCTGTACTAGAGAGGGACGAGTGACACTTACCTTCTCACTAATCTCTGTATTTACTAATAGTTCACTGATGTGATTCTATGTAATAAAGCATATAAACGAACTACCCCACCTGTTTGTCACCCATACTAGAGAGGGACGAGTGACACTTACCTTCTCACTAATCTCTGTATTTACTAATAGTTCACTGATGTGTTTCTATGTAATAAAGCATATAAACAAACTACCCCACCTGTTTGTCACCTGTACTAGAGAGATACGAGTGACACTTACCTTCTCACTAATCTCTGTATTTACTAATAGTTCACTGATGTGATTCTATGTAATAAAGCATATAAACGAACTACCCCACCTGTTTGTCATCCATACTAGAGAGGGACGAGTGACACTTACCTTCTCACTAATCTCTGTATTTACTAATAGTTCACTGATGTGTTTCTATGTAATAAAGCATATAAACGAACTACCCCCGCCTGTTTGTCATCCATACTAGAGAGGGACGAGTGACACTTACCTTCTCACTAATCTCTGTATTTACTAATAGTTCACTGATGTGATTCTATGTAATAAAGCATGTAAACGAACTACCCCACCTGTTTGTCACCTATACTAGAGAGGGACGAGTGACACTTACCTTCTCACTAATCTCTGTATTTACTAATAGTTCACTGATGTGTTTCTATGTAATAAAGCATATAAACGAACTACCCCCGCCTGTTTGTCATCCATACTAGAGAGGGACGAGTGACACTTACCTTCTCACTAATCTCTGTATTTACTAATAGTTCACTGATGTGATTCTATGTAATAAAGCATGTAAACGAACTACCCCACCTGTTTGTCACCTGTACTAGAGAGGGACGAGTGACACTTACCTTCTCACTAATCTCTGTATTTACTAATAGTTCACTGATGTGTTTCTATGTAATAAAGCATATAAACTAACTACCCCACCTGTTTGTCACCTATACTAGAGAGGGACGAGTGACACTTACCTTCTCACTAATCTCTGTATTTACTAATAGTTCACTGATGTGTTTCTATGTAATAAAGCATATAAGCGAACTACCCCGCCTGTTTGTCACCCATACTAAAGAGGGACGAGTGACACTTACCTTCTCACTAATCTCTGTATTTACTAATAGTTCACTGATGTGTTTCTATGTAATAAAGCATTTAAACGAACTACCCCACCTGTTTGTCATCCATACTAGAGAGGGACGAGTGACACTTACCTTCTCACTAATCTCTGTATTTACTAATAGTTCACTGATGTGTTTCTATGTAATAAAGCATGTAAACAAACTACCCCGCCTGTTTGTCACCTATACTAGAGAGGGACGAGTGACACTTACCTTCTCACTAATCTCTGTATTTACTAATAGTTCACTGATGTGTTTCTATGTAATAAAGCATATAAACGAACTACCCCACCTGTTTGTCACCTATACTAGAGAGGGATGAGTGACACTTACCTTCTCACTAATCTCTGTATTTACTAATAGTTCACTGATGTGTTTCTATGTAATAAAGCATATAAACGAACTACCCCGCCTGTTTGTCACCTGTACTAGAGAGGGACGAGTGACACTTACCTTCTCACTAATCTCTGTATTTACTAATAGTTCACTGATGTGTTTCTATGTAATAAAGCATATAAACGAACTACCCCCGCCTGTTTGTCATCCATACTAGAGAGGGACGAGTGACACTTACCTTCTCACTAATCTCTGTATTTACTAATAGTTCACTGATGTGTTTCTATGTAATAAAGCATATAAACGAACTACCCCACCTGTTTGTCACCCATACTAGAGAGGGACGAGTGACACTTACCTTCTCACTAATCTCTGTATTTACTAATAGTTCACTGATGTGTTTCTATGTAATAAAGCATTTAAACGAACTACCCACCTGTTTGTCACCTGTACTAGAGAGGGGCGAGTGACACTTACCTTCTCACTAATCTCTGTATTTACTAATAGTTCACTGATGTGTTTCTATGTAATAAAGCATATAAACGAACTACCCCACCTGTTTGTCACCTGTACTAGAGAGGGACGAGTGACACTTACCTTCTCACTAATCTCAGTATTTACTAATAGCTCACTGATGTGATTCTATGTAATAAAGCATATAAACGAACTACCCCACCTGTTTGTCACCTGTACTAGAGAGGGACGAGTGACACTTACCTTCTCACTAATCTCTGTATTTACTAATAGTTCACTGATGTGTTTCTATGTAATAAAGCATATAAACGAACTACCCCGCCTGTTTGTCACCCATACTAGAGAGGGACGAGTGACACTTACCTTCTCACTAATCTCTGTATTTACTAATAGTTCACTGATGTGTTTCTATGTAATAAAGCATATAAACGAACTACCCCACCTGTTTGTCACCTGTACTAGAGAGGGACGAGTGACACTTACCTTCTCACTAATCTCTGTATTTACTAATAGTTCACTGATGTGTTTCTATGTAATAAAGCATGTAAACAAACTACCCCACCAGTTTGTCATCCATACTAGAGAGGGACGAGTGACACTTACCTTATCACTAATCTCTGTATTTACTAATAGTTCACTGATGTGATTCTATATAATAAAGCATATAAACGAACTACCCCACCTGTTTGTCACCTGTACTAGAGAGGGACGAGCGACACTTACCTTCTCACTAATCTCTGTATTTACTAATAGTTCACTGATGTGTTTCTATGTAATAAAGCATATAAACAAACTACCCCACCTGTTTGTCACCTGTACTAGAGAGGGACGAGTGACACTTACCTTCTCACTAATCTCTGTATTTACTAATAGCTCACTGATGTGATTCTATGTAATAAAGCATATAAACAAACTACCCCGCCTGTTTGTCACCCATACTAGAGAGGGACGAGTGACACTTACCTTCTCACTAATCTCTGTATTTATTAATAGCTCACTGATGTGTTTCTATGTAATAAAGCATATAAACGAACTATCCCACCTGTTTGTCACCTGTACTAGAGAGGGACGAGTGACACTTACCTTCTCACTAATCTCTGTATTTACTAATAGTTCACTGATGTGTTTCTATGTAATAAAGCATATAAATGAACTACCCCACCTGTTTGTCACCTGTACTAGAGAGGGACGAGTGACACTTACCTTCTCACTAATCTCTGTATTTACTAATAGTTCACTGATGTGAATCTATGAAATAAAGCATATAAACGAACTACCCCGCCTGTTTGTCACCTATACTAGAGAGGGACGAGTGACACTTACCTTCTCACTAATATCTGTATTTACTAATAGTTCACTGATGTGTTTCTATGTAATAAAGCATCTAAACGAACTACCCCACCTGTTTGTCACCTGTACTAGAGAGGGACGAGTGACACTTACCTTCTCACTAATCTCTGTATTTACTAATAGTTCACTGATGTGTTTCTATGTAATAAAGCATATAAACGAACTACCCCGCCTGTTTGTCACCTATACTAGAGAGGGACGAGTGACACTTACCTTCTCACTAATCTCTGTATTTACTAATAGCTCACTGATGTGTTTCTATGTAATAAAGCATATAAACGAACTACCCCACCTGTTTGTCATCCATACTAGAGAGGGACGAGTGACACTTACCTTCTCACTAATCTCTGTATTTACTAATAGCTCACTGATGTGATTCTATGTAATAAAGCATATAAACGAACTACCCCACCTGTTTGTCACCTATACTAGAGAGGGACGAGTGACACTTACCTTCTCACTAATCTCTGTATTTACTAATAGCTCACTGATGTGTTTCTATGTAATAAAGCATATAAACGAACTACCCCGCCTGTTTGTCATCCATACTAGAGAGGGACGAGTGACACTTACCTTCTCACTAATCTCTGTATTTACTAATAGTTCACTGATGTGTTTCATTGTAATAAAGCATATAAACGAACTACCCCACCTGTTTGTCACCTATACTAGAGAGGGACGAGTGACACTTACCTTCTCACTAATCTCTGTATTTACTAATAGTTCACTGATGTGTTTCTATGTAATAAAGTATGTAAACGAACTACCCCGCCTGTTTGTCACCTATACTAGAGAGGGACGAGTGACACTTACCTTCTCACTAATCTCTGTATTTACTAATAGTTCACTGATGTGTTTCTATGTAATAAAGCATATAAACGAACTACCCCGCCTGTTTGTCACCTATACTAGAGAGGGACGAGTGACACTTACCTTCTCACTAATCTCTGTATTTACTAATAGTTCACTGATGTGTTTCTATGTAATAAAGCATATAAACGAACTACCCCACCTGTTTGTCACCCATACTAGAGAGGGACAGTGACACTTACCTTCTCACTAATCTCTGTATTTACTAATAGTTCACTGATGTGTTTCTATGTAATAAAGCATATAAACGAACTACCCCACCTGTTTGTCACCTATACTAGAGAGGGACGAGTGACACTTACCTTCTCACTAATCTCTGTATTTACTAATAGTTCACTGATGTGTTTCTATGTAATAAAGCATATAAACGAACTATCCCGCCTGTTTGTCACCTATACTAGAGAGGGACGAGTGACACTTACCTTCTCACTAATCTCTGTATTTACTAATAGTTCACTGATGTGTTTCTATGTAATAAAGCATGTAAACAAACTACCCCACCTGTTTGTCATCCATACTAGAGAGGGACGAGCGACACTTACCTTCTCACTAATATCTGTATTTACTAATAGTTCACTGATGTGTTTCTATGTAATAAAGCATATAAACGAACTACCCCACCTGTTTGTCACCTGTACTAGAGAGGGACGAGTGACACTTACCTTCTCACTAATCTCTGTATTTACTAATAGTTCACTGATGTGTTTCTATGTAATAAAGCATGTAAACAAACTACCCCGCCTGTTTGTCACCTGTACTAGAGAGGGACGAGTGACACTTACCTTCTCACTAATCTCTGTATTTACTAATAGTTCACTGATGTGTTTCTATGTAATAAAGCATATAAATGAACTACCCCGCCTGTTTGTCACCTATACTAGATAGGGACGAGTGACACTTACCTTCTCACTAATCTCTGTATTTACTAATAGTTCACTGATGTGTTTCTATGTAATAAAGCATATAAATGAACTACCCCGCCTGTTTGTCACCTATACTAGATAGGGACGAGTGACACTTACCTTCTCACTAATCTCTGTATTTACTAATAGTTCACTGATGTGTTTCTATGTAATAAAGCATATAAATGAACTACCCCGCCTGTTTGTCACCCATACTAGAGAGGGACGAGTGACACTTACCTTATCACTAATCTCTGTATTTACTAATAGTTCACTGATGTGTTTCTATGTAATAAAGCATCTAAACGAACTACCCCACCTGTTTGTCACCTGTACTAGAGAGGGACGAGTGACACTTACCTTCTCACTAATCTCTGTATTTACTAATAGTTCACTGATGTGATTCTCTGTAATAAAGCATATAAACGAACTACCCCACCTGTTTGTCATCCATACTAGAGAGGGACGAGTGACACTTACCTTATCACTAATCTCTGTATTTACTAATAGTTCACTGATGTGTTTCTATGTAATAAAGCATCTAAACGAACTACCCCACCTGTTTGTCACCTGTACTAGAGAGGGACGAGTGACACTTACCTTCTCACTAATCTCTGTATTTACTAATAGTTCACTGATGTGTTTCTATGTAATAAAGCATATAAACGAACTACCCCACCTGTTTGTCACCTATACTAGAGAGGGACGAGTGACACTTACCTTCTCACTAATCTCTGTATTTACTAATAGTTCACTGATGTGTTTCTATGTAATAAAGCATCTAAACGAACTACCCCACCTGTTTGTCACCTGTATTAGAGAGGGACGAGTGACACCTTCTCACTAATCTCTGTATTTACTAATAGTTCACTGATGTGTTTCTATGTAATAAAGCATATAAACGAACTACCCCACCTGTTTGTCACCTATACTAGAGAGGACGAGTGACACTTACCTTCTCACTAATCTCTGTATTTACTAATAGTTCGCTGATGTGTTTCTATGTAATAAAGCATATAAACGAACTACCCCACCTGTTTGTCATCCATACTAGAGAGGGACGAGTGACACTTACCTTCTCACTAATCTCTGTATTTACTAATAGTTCACTGATGTGTTTCTATGTAATAAAGCATATAAGCGAACTACCCCACCTGTTTGTCACCTATACTAGAGAGGACGAGTGACACTTACCTTCTCACTAATCTCTGTATTTACTAATAGTTCACTGATGTGTTTCTATGTAATAAAGCATATAAGCGAACTACCCCACCTGTTTGTCACCATACTAGAGAGGGACGAGTGACACTTACCTTCTCACTAATCTCTGTATTTACTAATAGTTCACTGATGTGTTTCTATGTAATAAAGCATATAAGCGAACTACCCCACCTGTTTGTCACCTATACTAGAGAGGGACGAGTGACACTTACCTTCTCACTAATCTCTGTATTTACTAATAGTTCACTGATGTGTTTCTATGTAATAAAGCATATAAACGAACTACCCACCTGTTTGTCACCTGTACTAGAGAGGACGAGTGACACTTACCTTCTCACTAATCTCTGTATTTACTAATAGTTCACTGATGTGTTTCTATGTAATAAAGCATATAAACGAACTACCCCACCTGTTTGTCACCTATACTAGAGAGGACGAGTGACACTTACCTTCTCACTAATCTCTGTATTTACTAATAGTTCACTGATGTGTTTCTATGTAATAAAGCATATAAGCATATAAGCGAACTACCCCACCTGTTTGTCACCTATACTAGAGAGGACGAGTGACACTTACCTTCTCACTAATCTCTGTATTTACTAATAGTTCACTGATGTGTTTCTATGTAATAAAGCATATAAACGAACTACCCCACCTGTTTGTCACCCATACTAGAGAGGGATGAGTGACACTTACCTTCTCACTAATCTCTGTATTTACTAATAGTTCACTGATGTGTTTCTATGTAATAAAGCATATAAACGAACTTCCCCACCTGTTTGTCACCCATACTAGAGAGGACGAGTGACACTTACCTTCTCACTAATCTCTGTATTTACTAATAGTTCACTGATGTGTTTCTATGTAATAAAGCATATAAACGAACTACCCCACCTGTTTGTCACCTGTACTAGAGAGGACGAGCGACACTTACCTTCTCACTAATCTCTGTATTTACTAATAGTTCACTGATGTGTTTCTATGTAATAAAGCATATAAACGAACTACCCCACCTGTTTGTCACCTGTACTAGAGAGGACGAGTGACACTTACCTTCTCACTAATCTCTGTATTTACTAATAGTTCACTGATGTGTTTCTATGTAATAAAGCATATAAACGAACTACCCCACCTGTTTGTCACCTGTACTAGAGAGGACGAGTGACACTTACCTTCTCACTAATCTCTGTATTTACTAATAGTTCACTGATGTGTTTCTATGTAATAAAGCATATAAGCGAACTACCCCACCTGTTTGTCACCTGTACTAGAGAGGATGAGTGACACTTACCTTCTCACTAATCTCTGTATTTACTAATAGTTCACTGATGTGTTTCTATGTAATAAAGCATATAAACGAACTACCCCACCTGTTTGTCACCTGTACTAGAGAGGGACGAGTGACACTTACCTTCTCACTAATCTCTGTATTTACTAATAGTTCACTGATGTGTTTCTATGTAATAAAGCATATAAACGAACTACCCCGCCTGTTTGTCACCCATACTAGAGAGGGACGAGTGACACTTACCTTCTCACTAATCTCTGTATTTACTAATAGTTCACTGATGTGTTTCTATGTAATAAAGCATATAAACGAACTACCCGCCTGTTTGTCACCCATACTAGAGAGGGACAGTGACACTTACCTTCTCACTAATCTCTGTATTTACTAATAGTTCACTGATGTGTTTCTATGTAATAAAGCATATAAACGAACTACCCCACCTGTTTGTCACCTGTACTAGAGAGGGACGAGTGACACTTACCTTCTCACTAATCTCTGTATTTACTAATAGTTCACTGATGTGTTTCTATGTAATAAAGCATATAAACGAACTACCCCACCTGTTTGTCACCCATACTAGAGAGGGACGAGTGACACTTACCTTCTCACTAATCTCTGTATTTACTAATAGTTCACTGATGTGTTTCTATGTAATAAAGCATATAAACGAACTACCCCACCTGTTTGTCACCTGTACTAGAGAGGACGAGTGACACTTACCTTCTCACTAATCTCTGTATTTACTAATAGTTCACTGATGTGTTTCTATGTAATAAAGCATATAAACGAACTACCCCACCTGTTTGTCACCCATACTAGAGAGGGACGAGTGACACTTACCTTCTCACTAATCTCTGTATTTACTAATAGTTCACTGATGTGTTTCTATGTAATAAAGCATATAAACAAACTACCCCGCCTGTTTGTCACCCATACTAGAGAGGGACGAGTGACACTTACCTTCTCACTAATCTCTGTATTTACTAATAGTTCACTGATGTGTTTCTATGTAATAAAGCATATAAACGAACTACCCCACCTGTTTGTCACCTGTACTAGAGAGGGACGAGCGACACTTACCTTCTCACTAATCTCTGTATTTACTAATAGTTCACTGATGTGTTTCTATGTAATAAAGCATATAAACGAACTACCCACCTGTTTGTCACCTATACTAGAGGGACGAGTGACACTTACCTTCTCACTAATCTCTGTATTTACTAATAGTTCACTGATGTGTTTCTATGTAATAAAGCATATAAACGAACTACCCCGCCTGTTTGTCACCCATACTAGAGAGGACAGTGACACTTACCTTCTCACTAATCTCTGTATTTACTAATAGTTCACTGATGTGTTTCTATGTAATAAAGCATATAAACAAACTACCCCACCTGTTTGTCACCTGTACTAGAGAGGACGAGTGACACTTACCTTCTCACTAATCTCTGTATTTACTAATAGTTCACTGATGTGTTTCTATGTAATAAAGCATATAAACGAACTACCCGCCTGTTTGTCATCCATACTAGAGAGGACTGAGTGACACTTACCTTCTCACTAATCTCTGTATTTACTAATAGTTCACTGATGTGTTTCTATGTAATAAAGCATATAAACGAACTACCCCACCTGTTTGTCACCTATACTAGAGAGGGACGAGTGACACTTACCTTCTCACTAATCTCTGTATTTACTAATAGTTCACTGATGTGTTTCTATGTAATAAAGCATATAAACAAACTACCCCGCCTGTTTGTCACCCATACTAGAGAGGGACGAGTGACACTTACCTTCTCACTAATCTCTGTATTTACTAATAGTTCACTGATGTGTTTCTATGTAATAAAGCATATAAATGAACTACCCACCTGTTTGTCACCTATACTAGAGAGGGACGAGTGACACTTACCTTCTCACTAATCTCTGTATTTACTAATAGTTCACTGATGTGTTTCTATGTAATAAAGCATATAAATGAACTACCCCACCTGTTTGTCACCTATACTAGAGAGGGACGAGTGACACTTACCTTCTCACTAATCTCTGTATTTACTAATAGTTCACTGATGTGTTTCTATGTAATAAAGCATATAAATGAACTACCCCGCCTGTTTGTCACCTATACTAGATAGGACGAGTGACACTTACCTTCTCACTAATCTCTGTATTTACTAATAGTTCACTGATGTGTTTCTATGTAATAAAGCATATAAGCGAACTACCCCGCCTGTTTGTCACCCATACTAGAGAGGGACGAGTGACACTTACCTTCTCACTAATCTCTGTATTTACTAATAGTTCACTGATGTGATTCTCTGTAATAAAGCATATAAACGAACTACCCCACCTGTTTGTCATCCATACTAGAGAGGACGAGTGCCACTTACCTTATCACTAATCTCTGTATTTACTAATAGTTCACTGATGTGTTTCTATGTAATAAAGCATCTAAGCGAACTACCCCACCTGTTTGTCACCTGTACTAGAGAGGGACGAGTGACACTTACCTTCTCACTAATCTCTGTATTTACTAATAGTTCACTGATGTGTTTCTATGTAATAAAGCATATAAACGAACTACCCCACCTGTTTGTCACCTATACTAGAGAGGGACGAGTGACACTTACCTTCTCACTAATCTCTGTATTTACTAATAGTTCACTGATGTGTTTCTATGTAATAAAGCATCTAAACGAACTACCCCACCTGTTTGTCACCTGTATTAGAGAGGGACGAGTGACACCTTCTCACTAATCTCTGTATTTACTAATAGTTCACTGATGTGTTTCTATGTAATAAAGCATATAAACGAACTACCCCACCTGTTTGTCACCTATACTAGAGAGGGACGAGTGACACTTACCTTCTCACTAATCTCTGTATTTACTAATAGTTCGCTGATGTGTTTCTATGTAATAAAGCATATAAACGAACTACCCCACCTGTTTGTCATCCATACTAGAGAGGGACGAGTGACACTCACCTTCTCACTAATCTCTGTATTTACTAATAGTTCACTGATGTGTTTCTATGTAATAAAGCATATAAACGAACTACCCCACCTGTTTGTCACCTATACTAGAGAGGGACGAGTGACACTTACCTTCTCACTAATCTCTGTATTTACTAATAGTTCACTGATGTGTTTCTATGTAATAAAGCATATAAACGAACTACCCACCTGTTTGTCACCCATACTAAAGAGGACGAGTGACACTTACCTTCTCACTAATCTCTGTATTTACTAATAGTTCACTGATGTGTTTCTATGTAATAAAGCATATAAGCGAACTACCCACCTGTTTGTCATCCATACTAGAGAGGACGAGTGACACTTACCTTCTCACTAATCTCTGTATTTACTAATAGTTCACTGATGTGTTTCTATGTAATAAAGCATATAAACGAACTACCCCACCTGTTTGTCACCTATACTAGAGAGGGACGAGTGACACTTACCTTCTCACTAATCTCTGTATTTACTAATAGTTCACTGATGTGTTTCTATGTAATAAAGCATGTAAACGAACTACCCACCTGTTTGTCACCTATACTAGAGAGGGACGAGTGACACTTACCTTCTCACTAATCTCTGTATTTACTAATAGTTCACTGATGTGTTTCTATGTAATAAAGCATATAAACGAACTACCCCACCTGTTTGTCACCTGTACTAGAGAGGACGAGTGACACTTACCTTCTCACTAATCTCTGTATTTACTAATAGTTCACTGATGTGTTTCTATGTAATAAAGCATATAAACGAACTACCCCACCTGTTTGTCACCCATACTAGAGAGGGACGAGTGACACTTACCTTCTCACTAATCTCTGTATTTACTAATAGTTCACTGATGTGTTTCTATGTAATAAAGCATATAAACGAACTACCCCACCTGTTTGTCACCTGTACTAGAGAGGGACGAGTGACACTTACCTTCTCACTAATCTCTGTATTTACTAATAGTTCACTGATGTGTTTCTATGTAATAAAGCATATAAACGAACTACCCCACCTGTTTGTCATCTATACTAGAGAGGGATGAGTGACACTTACCTTCTCACTAATCTCTGTATTTACTAATAGTTCACTGATGTGTTTCATTCTAATAAAGCATATAAACGAACTACCCCGCCTGTTTGTCACCTATACTAGAGAGGGACGAGCGACACTTACCTTCTCACTAATCTCTGTATTTACTAATAGTTCACTGATGTGTTTCTATGTAATAAAGCATATAAACAAACTACCCCGCCTGTTTGTCACCCATACTAGAGAGGGACGAGCGACACTTACCTTCTCACTAATCTCTGTATTTACTAATAGTTCACTGATGTGATTCTATATAATAAAGCATATAAACGAACTACCCCACCTGTTTGTCACCTGTACTAGAGAGGGACGAGCGACACTTACCTTCTCACTAATCTCTGTATTTACTAATAGTTCACTGATGTGTTTCTATGTAATAAAGCATATAAACGAACTACCCCGCCTGTTTGTCACCCATACTAGAGAGGGACGAGTGACACTTACCTTCTCACTAATCTCTGTATTTACTAATAGTTCACTGATGTGATTCTATGTAATAAAGCATATAAACGAACTACCCCACCTGTTTGTCACCTATACTAGAGAGGGACGAGTGACACTTACCTTCTCACTAATCTCTGTATTTACTAATAGTTCACTGATGTGTTTCTATGTAATAAAGCATATAAACGAACTACCCCACCTGTTTGTCACCTGTACTAGAGAGCGACGAGTGACACTTACCTTCTCACTAATCTCTGTATTTACTAATAGTTCACTGATGTGTTTCTATGTAATAAAGCATATAAACGAACTACCCCACCTGTTTGTCACCTGTACTAGAGAGGAATGGTGACACTTACCTTCTCACTAATCTCTGTATTTACTAATAGTTCACTGATGTGTTTCTATGTAATAAAGCATATAAACGAACTACCCCACCTGTTTGTCACCTGTACTAGAGAGGACGAGTGACACTTACCTTCTCACTAATCTCTGTATTTACTAATAGTTCACTGATGTGTTTCTATGTAATAAAGCATATAAACGAACTACCCGCCTGTTTGTCACCCATACTAGAGAGGGACGAGTGACACTTACCTTCTCACTAATCTCTGTATTTACTAATAGTTCACTGATGTGTTTCTATGTAATAAAGCATATAAGCGAACTACCCGCCTGTTTGTCACCTGTACTAGAGAGGACGAGTGACACTTACCTTCTCACTAATCTCTGTATTTACTAATAGTTCACTGATGTGTTTCTATGTAATAAAGCATATAAGCGAACTACCCCACCTGTTTGTCACCTGTACTAGAGAGGACGAGTGACACTTACCTTCTCACTAATCTCTGTATTTACTAATAGTTCACTGATGTGTTTCTATGTAATAAAGCATATAAACGAACTACCCACCTGTTTGTCACCCATACTAGAGGGACGAGTGACACTTACCTTATCACTAATCTCTGTATTTACTAATAGTTCACTGATGTGTTTCTATGTAATAAAGCATATAAACAAACTACCCCACCTGTTTGTCACCTGTACTAGAGAGGGACGAGTGACACTTACCTTCTCACTAATCTCTGTATTTACTAATAGTTCACTGATGTGTTTCTATGTAATAAAGCATATAAACGAACTACCCCGCCTGTTTGTCATCCATACTAGAGAGGGACGAGTGACACTTACCTTCTCACTAATCTCTGTATTTACTAATAGTTCACTGATGTGTTTCTATGTAATAAAGCATATAAACGAACTACCCCACCTGTTTGTCACCTATACTAGAGAGGGACGAGTGACACTTACCTTCTCACTAATCTCTGTATTTACTAATAGTTCACTGATGTGTTTCTATGTAATAAAGCATATAAACAAACTACCCCGCCTGTTTGTCACCCATACTAGAGAGGGACGAGTGACACTTACCTTCTCACTAATCTCTGTATTTACTAATAGTTCACTGATGTGTTTCTATGTAATAAAGCATGTAAACAAACTACCCCACCTGTTTGTCACCTATACTAGAGAGGGACGAGTGACACTTACCTTATCACTAATCTCTGTATTTACTAATAGTTCACTGATGTGTTTCTATGTAATAAAGCATATAAACGAACTACCCCACCTGTTTGTCACCTGTACTAGAGAGGGACGAGCGACACTTACCTTCTCACTAATCTCTGTATTTACTAATAGTTCACTGATGTGTTTCATTGTAATAAAGCATATAAACGAACTACCCCACCTGTTTGTCACCTATACTAGAGAGGGACGAGTGACACTTACCTTCTCACTAATCTCTGTATTTACTAATAGTTCACTGATGTGTTTCTATGTAATAAAGCATATAAGCGAACTACCCGCCTGTTTGTCACCCATACTAGAGAGGACATGACACTTACCTTCTCACTAATCTCTGTATTTACTAATAGTTCACTGATGTGATTCTATGTAATAAAGCATATAAACGAACTACCCCGCCTGTTTGTCACCTGTACTAGAGAGGGACGAGTGTCACTTACCTTCTCACTAATCTCTGTATTTACTAATAGTTCACTGATGTGTTTCTATGTAATAAAGCATATAAACGAACTACCCCGCCTGTTTGTCATCCATACTAGAGAGGGACGAGTGACACTTACCTTCTCACTAATCTCTGTATTTACTAATAGCTCACTGATGTGATTCTATGTAATAAAGCATATAAACGAACTACCCCACCTGTTTGTCACCTGTACTAGAGAGGGACGAGTGACACTTACCTTCTCACTAATCTCTGTATTTACTAATAGTTCACTGATGTGATTCTATGTAATAAAGCATATAAACGAACTACCCCACCTGTTTGTCACCCATACTAGAGAGGGACGAGTGACACTTACCTTATCACTAATCTCTGTATTTACTAATAGTTCACTGATGTGTTTCTATGTAATAAAGCATATAAACGAACTACCCCACCTGTTTGTCACCTATACTAGAGAGGGACGAGTGACACTTACCTTCTCACTAATCTCTGTATTTACTAATAGTTCACTGATGTGTTTCTATGTAATAAAGCATATAAACGAACTACCCCGCCTGTTTGTCACCCATACTAGAGAGGGACGAGTGACACTTACCTTCTCACTAATCTCTGTATTTACTAATAGTTCACTGATGTGTTTCTATGTAATAAAGCATGTAAACGAACTACCCCACCTGTTTGTCATCCATACTAGAGAGGGACGAGTGACACTTTCCTTCTCACTAATATCTGTATTTACTAATAGTTCACTGATGTGTTTCTATGTAATAAAGCATATAAACGAACTACCCCACCTGTTTGTCACCTATACTAGAGAGGGACGAGTGACACTTACCTTCTCACTAATCTCTGTATTTACTAATAGTTCACTGATGTGTTTCTATGTAATAAAGCATATAAACGAACTACCCCACCTGTTTGTCACCTATACTAGAGAGGACGAGCGACACTTACCTTCTCACTAATCTCTGTATTTACTAATAGTTCACTGATGTGTTTCTATGTAATAAAGCATGTAAACGAACTACCCCACCTGTTTGTCAGCTGTACTAGAGAGGGACGAGTGACACTTACCTTCTCACTAATCTCTGTATTTACTAATAGTTCACTGATGTGTTTCTATGTAATAAAGCATATAAACGAACTACCCCACCTGTTTGTCACCTGTACTAGAGAGGGACGAGTGACACTTACCTTCTCACTAATCTCTGTATTTACTAATAGTTCACTGATGTGTTTCTATGTAATAAAGCATGTAAACAAACTACCCCGCCTGTTTGTCACCTATACTAGAGAGGGACGAGTGACACTTACCTTATCACTAATCTCTGTATTTACTAATAGTTCACTGATGTGTTTCTATGTAATAAAGCATATAAACGAACTACCCCTGTTTGTCACCTGTACTAGAGAGGGACAGTGACACTTACCTTCTCACTAATCTCTGTATTTACTAATAGTTCACTGATGTGTTTCTATGTAATAAAGCATATAAACGAACTACCCCACCTGTTTGTCACCCATACTAGAGAGGACGAGTGACACTTACCTTCTCACTAATCTCTGTATTTACTAATAGTTCACTGATGTGTTTCTATGTAATAAAGCATATAAACGAACTACCCCACCTGTTTGTCACCTATACTAGAGAGGGACGAGTGACACTTACCTTCTCACTAATCTCTGTATTTACTAATAGTTCACTGATGTGTTTCTATGTAATAAAGCATATAAATGAACTACCCACCTGTTTGTCACCTGTACTAGAGAGGGACGAGTGACACTTACCTTCTCACTAATCTCTGTATTTACTAATAGTTCACTGATGTGTTTCTATGTAATAAAGCATATAAACGAACTACCCCGCCTGTTTGTCACCCATACTAGAGAGGGACGAGTGACACTTACCTTCTCACTAATCTCTGTATTTACTAATAGTTCACTGATGTGTTTCTATGTAATAAAGCATGTAAACAAACTACCCCGCCTGTTTGTCACCTGTACTAGAGAGGGACGAGTGACACTTACCTTCTCACTAATCTCTGTATTTACTAATAGTTCACTGATGTGTTTCTATGTAATAAAGCATTTAAACGAACTACCCCACCTGTTTGTCACCTATACTAGAGAGGGACGAGTGACACTTACCTTCTCACTAATCTCTGTATTTACTAATAGTTCACTGATGTGTTTCTATGTAATAAAGCATATAAATGAACTACCCCACCTGTTTGTCACCTGTACTAGAGAGGGACGAGTGACACTTACCTTCTCACTAATCTCTGTATTTACTAATAGTTCACTGATGTGTTTCTATGTAATAAAGCATATAAACGAACTACCCCACCTGTTTGTCACCCATACTAGAGAGGGACGAGTGACACTTACCTTATCACTAATCTCTGTATTTACTAATAGTTCACTGATGTGATTCTATGTAATAAAGCATATAAACGAACTACCCCCCCTGTTTGTCATCCATACTAGAGAGGGACGAGTGACACTTACCTTCTCACTAATCTCTGTATTTACTAATAGTTCACTGATGTGATTCAATGTAATAAAGCATATAAACGAACTACCCCACCTGTTTGTCACCCATACTAGAGAGGGACGAGTGACACTTACCTTCTCACTAATCTCTGTATTTACTAATAGTTCACTGATGTGTTTCTATGTAATAAAGCATATAAACGAACTACCCCGCCTGTTTGTCACCCATACTAGAGAGGACGAGTGACACTTACCTTCTCACTAATCTCTGTATTTACTAATAATTCACTGATGTGATTCTATGTAATAAAGCATATAAACGAACTACCCACCTGTTTGTCACCCATACTAGAGAGGGACGAGTGACACTTACCTTCTCACTAATCTCTGTATTTACTAATAGTTCACTGATGTGTTTCTATGTAATAAAGCATATAAACGAACTACCCGCCTGTTTGTCACCTATACTAGAGAGGACGAGTGACACTTACCTTCTCACTAATCTCTGTATTTACTAATAGTTCACTGATGTGTTTCTATGTAATAAAGCATATAAACGAACTACCCCGCCTGTTTGTCACCTATACTAGAGAGGGATGAGTGACACTTACCTTCTCACTAATCTCTGTATTTACTAATAGCTCACTGATGTGATTCTCTGTAATAAAGCATATAAACGAACTACCCCACCTGTTTGTCACCTGTACTAGAGAGGGACGAGTGACACTTACCTTCTCACTAATCTCTGTATTTACTAATAGTTCACTGATGTGTTTCTATGTAATAAAGCATATAAACGAACTACCCCACCTGTTTGTCACCCATACTAGAGAGGGACGAGTGACACTTACCTTATCACTAATCTCTGTATTTACTAATAGTTCACTGATGTGATTCTATGTAATAAAGCATATAAACGAACTACCCCGCCTGTTTGTCACCTATACTAGAGAGGGACGAGTGACACTTACCTTATCACTAATCTCTGTATTTACTAATAGTTCACTGATGTGTTTCTATGTAATAAAGCATATAAACGAACTACCCCCCCTGTTTGTCATCCATACTAGAGAGGGACGAGTGACACTTACCTTCTCACTAATCTCTGTATTTACTAATAGTTCACTGATGTGTTTCTATGTAATAAAGCATATAAACGAACTACCCCGCCTGTTTGTCACCTATACTAGAGAGGGACGAGTGACACTTACCTTCTCACTAATCTCTGTATTTACTAATAGTTCACTGATGTGTTTCTATGTAATAAAGCATATAAACGAACTACCCCACCTGTTTGTCACCCATACTAGAGAGGGACGAGTGACACTTACCTTCTCACTAATCTCTGTATTTACTAATAGTTCACTGATGTGTTTCATTCTAATAAAGCATATAAACGAACTACCCCGCCTGTTTGTCACCTATACTAGAGAGGGACGAGTGACACTTACCTTCTCACTAATCTCTGTATTTACTAATAGTTCACTGATGTGTTTCTATGTAATAAAGCATATAAACGAACTACCCCACCTGTTTGTCACCTGTACTAGAGAGGGACGAGTGACACTTACCTTCTCACTAATCTCTGTATTTACTAATAGCTCACTGATGTGATTCTCTGTAATAAAGCATATAAACGAACTACCCCACCTGTTTGTCACCTGTACTAGAGAGGGACGAGTGACACTTACCTTCTCACTAATCTCTGTATTTATTAATAGCTCACTGATGTGTTTCTATGTAATAAAGCATATAAACGAACTACCCCGCCTGTTTGTCATCCATACTAGAGAGGGACGAGTGACACTTACCTTCTCACTAATCTCTGTATTTACTAATAGTTCACTGATGTGTTTCTATGTAATAAAGCATATAAACGAACTACCCCACCTGTTTGTCATCCATACTAGAGAGGGACGAGTGACACTTACCTTCTCACTAATCTCTGTATTTACTAATAGTTCACTGATGTGTTTCTATGTAATAAAGCATATAAACGAACTACCCCACCTGTTTGTCACCTATACTAGAGAGGGATGAGTGACACTTACCTTCTCACTAATCTCTGTATTTACTAATAGTTCACTGATGTGATTCTATGTAATAAAGCATATAAACGAACTACCCCGCCTGTTTGTCATCCATACTAGAGAGGGACGAGCGACACTTACCTTCTCACTAATCTCTGTATTTACTAATAGTTCACTGATGTGTTTCTATGTAATAAAGCATATAAACGAACTACCCGCCTGTTTGTCACCTATACTAGAGAGGGACGAGTGACACTTACCTTCTCACTAATCTCTGTATTTACTAATAGTTCACTGATGTGTTTCTATGTAATAAAGCATATAAACGAACTACCCCGCCTGTTTGTCACCCATACTAGAGAGGGACGAGTGACACTTACCTTCTCACTAATCTCTGTATTTACTAATAGTTCACTGATGTGTTTCTATGTAATAAAGCATATAAACGAACTACCCCGCCTGTTTGTCACCCATACTAAAGAGGGACGAGTGACACTTACCTTCTCACTAATCTCTGTATTTACTAATAGTTCACTGATGTGTTTCTATGTAATAAAGCATATAAACGAACTACCCCGCCTGTTTGTCACCTATACTAGAGAGGGACGAGTGACACTTACCTTCTCACTAATCTCTGTATTTACTAATAGTTCACTGATGTGTTTCTATGTAATAAAGCATATAAACGAACTACCCCGCCTGTTTGTCACCCATACTAGAGAGGGACGAGTGACACTTACCTTCTCACTAATCTCTGTATTTACTAATAGTTCACTGATGTGTTTCATTGTAATAAAGCATATAAACGAACTACCCCACCTGTTTGTCACCTGTACTAGAGAGGGACGAGTGACACTTACCTTCTCACTAATCTCTGTATTTACTAATAGCTCACTGATGTGATTCTCTGTAATAAAGCATATAAACGAACTACCCCACCTGTTTGTCACCTGTACTAGAGAGGGACGAGTGACACTTACCTTCTCACTAATCTCTGTATTTACTAATAGCTCACTGATGTGTTTCTATGTAATAAAGCATATAAACGAACTACCCCACCTGTTTGTCACCTGTACTAGAGAGGGACGAGTGACACTTACCTTCTCACTAATCTCTGTATTTACTAATAGTTCACTGATGTGTTTCTATGTAATAAAGCATATAAACGAACTACCCCACCTGTTTGTCACCTGTACTAGAGAGGGACGAGTGACACTTACCTTCTCACTAATCTCTGTATTTACTAATAGTTCACTGATGTGATTCTATGTAATAAAGCATATAAACGAACTACCCCACCTGTTTGTCATCCATACTAGAGAGGGACGAGTGACACTTACCTTCTCACTAATCTCTGTATTTACTAATAGTTCACTGATGTGTTTCTATGTAATAAAGCATATAAACGAACTACCCCGCCTGTTTGTCACCCATACTAGAGAGGGACGAGTGACACTTACCTTCTCACTAATCTCTGTATTTACTAATAGTTCACTGATGTGTTTCTATGTAATAAAGCATATAAACGAACTACCCCACCTGTTTGTCATCCATACTAGAGAGGGACGAGTGACACTTACCTTCTCACTAATCTCTGTATTTACTAATAGTTCACTGATGTGATTCTATGTAATAAAGCATGTAAACGAACTACCCCACCTGTTTGTCACCTGTACTAGAGAGGGACGAGTGACACTTACCTTCTCACTAATATCTGTATTTACTAATAGTTCACTGATGTGTTTCTATGTAATAAAGCATATAAACGAACTACCCCACCTGTTTGTCATCCATACTAGAGAGGGACGAGTGACACTTACCTTCTCACTAATCTCTGTATTTACTAATAGTTCACTGATGTGATTCTATGTAATAAAGCATGTAAACGAACTACCCCACCTGTTTGTCACCTGTACTAGAGAGGGACGAGCGACACTTACCTTCTCACTAATCTCTGTATTTATTAATAGCTCACTGATGTGTTTCTATGTAATAAAGCATATAAACGAACTACCCCACCTGTTTGTCACCTATACTAGAGAGGGATGAGTGACACTTACCTTCTCACTAATCTCTGTATTTACTAATAGCTCACTGATGTGATTCTCTGTAATAAAGCATATAAACGAACTACCCCACCTGTTTGTCACCTGTACTAGAGAGGGACGAGTGACACTTACCTTCTCACTAATCTCTGTATTTACTAATAGCTCACTGATGTGTTTCTATGTAATAAAGCATATAAACGAACTACCCCACCTGTTTGTACCCATACTAGAGAGGGACGAGTGACACTTACCTTCTCACTAATCTCTGTATTTACTAATAGTTCACTGATGTGTTTCATTGTAATAAAGCATATAAACGAACTACCCCACCTGTTTGTCACCTGTACTAGAGAGGGACGAGTGACACTTACCTTCTCACTAATCTCTGTATTTACTAATAGTTCACTGATGTGTTTCTATGTAATAAAGCATATAAACGAACTACCCCACCTGTTTGTCACCTATACTAGAGAGGGACGAGTGACATGGACTCTGAAGAAGTCTGCCTTTAGTAGCAGATGAAAAGCGCTTAAGAAATAAACTCTTTTGGATTACTTTTGTATTTCACTTTGTTCCAGTTTGCTGCCTGGTACCATTTCCACTTTATTTTAGGAGTGGTAGCATAGAGGAGGATTACGTAGCTTGCTTTTTGTCTTTCTCTAGTTGGTTTTGTTATTTTTCAAGTACGAGTGACATGGTGCCAGAATGGGACCCAGATTCCTCAGCTTCGAGACCGAAAGACACTCAGTTAAGATTGGAGGAATGCACGAGAGTGAATCATCCCTACTGCACGTATAACTCACAAAACAGGTCAGAAATGAATTTTCAGATATTAAAACTTGCTCAAACTATTTCTTATTCGCAAAATATGAAATGAGGCATTCGGAATGCTCTAAACAATTTTCTGAGCAACAGAAATATTAGAAATTATGATATATTAACAGAAATATTCAAAATAACTACGGAACATGTTTGAAATAAAGTCTGAATCATATGAAATGTAAAAATAAGGGAAAAAACCTAATTTTTTTACTAAGCACTACTTTTTGACTTTAATCAAAGCTTTTCGAGTTCTCTGAAGTGTATGAAGTGTTTGTATGTTTGTGCAGTATTACGCATATTTCACAAAGCACAGTATTTTAAAGAGTTTATTGTGCATTTGAATGTTATTGCAGACACATATAGCAGCATGTTTGTATATGATTATAAGTGGGCCAGGATTGCATTGTGTTTTACTATAATTTGTTGGCATGGCTGAAGTATTTCTTAGACCAGCTCCACTTTTGTTTGATAATAATATTACAGAGAACTAGATAATGTTTGAGCAAGAGTATAATATTTTCATACAGGCTGCATTTCCTGATAAAGATGACTGTACAAAGGCATTTATTCTGCTTAATTTAGTTGGGTCAGAAGCCATTGAGAAGGAGCATTCATTTCTGTATGCACTTGCTGTCTTTGAGGGAGAGGGCGAAAACCGTCATATAGTTGTACCACCTGAGTCAAGGGAAGATCCTGAGTGATTGAAATGTAAATTTAGAGAAATGTGTAACCCCCAAATGAATGTTACAATGGAAGGGCACTTATTTTATACAAGAGATCAAAAGCCTGGGGAAACTTTTGCAGCATATATAACTGATTTGAGAAACAAGGCTAAAACCTGCAGATTTGGTGACCTAAGGGACGAGTTGATAAAAGACAGACTTGTGTGTGGTATTAAAGATGATGCTGTGAGAAAGATTTTGCTTCATGACAGTGATTTAACTTTGAATAAGGCCATTGAGATTTGTCAGATATACGAGCTTACAGAGAGGCACACAAATATGCATACAAATGAAAAATACCTCCTTACAGGTAACTTCTAAAGTTCATGTTGATCGTATGCAGCAGCACATGGTTAAAAGAAACAGGCCCAAGCACATGGCAGCAACTGTAAGTCCTGCAACAGTCACAAGGAAACCCAATAACTTTCTAGTAAGTTCTAGAGCATGCACAGTCTCAGTGAAGCACAAGAGTGAATCAGCAAACTCAAAGAATGGGCCCCCATCCACTTTTATAGCCAACTGTGATGGAAGTAATTAGCCTAAAAGAGAAAAATGTTTAGCTTTTGGTCAGCAATATCACAAATGCAATAAATGGGATCATTTCAAAAGGTTATGTAAATCAAAAGGAACACGTTCTTTTATTAAAAGGGAACAGTCAAAGAAACAAGTTGATCAGTCAGAAAGCAGTGAACCTACTTTTTATGTTGATGGTGTGTCAGTGCTTCATGAAACAGTTAATGCAGTAGATTTAAGGGCAAAGAATGAGTTTTTTGTACTGTTTGGATAAATGAAAACCCATAGAGTTCAAAGTTGACACAAGTTCAATGTTATGTCTGCAGAAACGTGCTAGAGTATGTGCTGGTGAAAGGCTTGATTTGGCAAAGTGTGCGAAGCTTGTTGCTTATGGTGGGGAAGAGATTCAAACAGAAGGCTCAGTGGTACTTTCATGTTACTCTGCTGGGAGAAGCTGCAATTGCTATTTTGTGTGGTCAAAAGGCACGTCCAGTCATTATTGAAGCTCAAGAGACAGTTTGAAAATGGGACTGCTTTCATTTAAGGAAGTCCATCATGTTAGTTTGAAAGACCACTACTCTAATTTCGCCCAGTATATTTTTTTCTTACTATGCTGATCTTTTCAAAGACAAACTAGGCAAGCTTCCAGTTGTGTACTCCATGAAGTTAGACACAGAGGTCAGCCCAGTTGTCAGGCCAATCCAGAAAGTCCCAGTAGCTGTGCAGAACAGAGTCAAAGCCGAGCTAGAAAACAATGGTGCAATAAGGTGTAATTTGTCCAGTTGATGAACCAACTGAATGGGTATCTTCCATGGTGGTAGCTGATAAGAAAAGCTCAGATGATGTCAGAATTTGTATTGATCCACGATATTTGAACAAAGCACTGAAAAGACCTCATCATCCAATGCACACAGTCAAAGAAGTTGTAGTTATGATGCCAAATGGCGCTTTTTCTGTCTTAGATGCAAACAGTTCATTTTGGCAAATTTTGCTTGACAAGAAGTCTTCGTTGATAACTACGGTCAGTACTCCTTTTGGCAGGTAGAGATTTTTGAGAATGCCATTTGGGATAAATTCTGCCAGTGAAGTCTTTCAACGGGCAGTGGAGCAAATTTTTTCTAGATATTCTTGTGCTATTATAGTAGATGATATTCTAATAGGAGGTAATGAAGCAGAGCATGACAGAAACATTAAGAAAGTTCTAGAAAGAGCATGTGAAGTGAATCTTAAGCTGAATCATCAGAAGTGCAAGTTCAGCTTATGAGAAGTCACTTATGTTGGTCATTTGTTTACCAGTTCAGGCTTACGATCAGACTCTTCTAAGCAAACAGCAGTTCTCGAGATGCCAGCTCCAGACAATGTTCAAGCCCTACAAGATTTTCCTGTCATGGTTAACTACCTAGGCAAGATCATTCCAGATTTGAGCCAACTAGCAGCACCGCTCAGAGAGCTGACACGTAAAGATGCATCTTGGTCATGGTTGGAACAACACCAGAGAGCATTTTATGTCCTGAAACAGAGAAATGCCAGTCCACCAACTCTCAGATATTGTGATGTTCACAAATGAGTTACTCTTTTCTGTGATGCTTCAAAATTTGGTCTTGGTGCAGTCATTCTTCAACAGGGTCAAACTGTTGCCTATGTGTCCAGAACTCTAACTCAAACTGAAATGCAGTATGTGCAGATAGAGAAAGAGCTTTTGGCAATTGTGTTTGCATGTTCAAAGTTCCATGATTATATTTATGGTAGATCTATCCAGATCAAAACAGACCACCAACCTATAGTCACTATTTTGAGAAAGCCTATGCATTCAGCTCCAGCCATAGTGCAACGTATGATGCTGAGATTGCAGAAGTACAATTTCAATCTTGTCTACGCAAAAGGCAAACTTCTTTATCTTGCTGATACTTTATCCAGATCACCCAGAAATACTACTGAACAGCATGAGAATTAGCATCTTGATTTTAAAGTCATGGAAGTGAGACATTTTTCTTCCACATGTCTTGATGAGCTTAGAAATCACACAGCCTCAGATCCTGTTTTACAGAACCAAACCGCTTTATCAATAAAGGATGGACTTCAAAGCAATCTAGTTTCTCTCAAGAAGTGCAACCTTATTTTCCTCACAGAGATGAGATTTTCTCTGATAGTGGTATCCTCATGAAAGGTCCAAAAATGATTGTTCTATAGTCTTTGCAACAAGAGTATATTACTGTCTTGCATCGTGGCCAGTCCAAACCAAATGCTATGCACGAGGGGGATGCATGGCCTAACCAAACCATGAAGAAACAAAAATGGCCAGCAAAGTTGAGCAGTCGAATATGCAACCCAAAACAAGATAGTGAATAATCAGACTTTTATTATTTAAAATAAAAAACAGACCGGTTTCGGCAAAATGATGCCTTCTTCAGTGTTGAGCAAACAATCATGATAATCACAATAGAATATGCAAATTTATACAGAGTGCTAACCAATAAGCACATGAATGTGCTGCTGAAACTCATGAATAATACATGATGTATTATGAACTGGCTAACACTATACCAGAGACCATGGCTAATATTAGTGTTATACCCCAAACAGATGATTCCAAAGACATCACAAAAACAAAATCATAATAGACTATGGAACCATAAAGGCTGTAGTTATACATAATAAAATATGTACATCCATAGTCATGATTATATTAAATATAAAAATATATATAAATGAAAGGAAAGAATCTGTAAGGGGCCCATTTCAAAAACAGACATAGTGAATAACCCTAGCTAATCCATGAAGTATATAAATTATTTTATTATATATACAAGAAGTGATGTATATATCAAAAAAGATATGCATTAAATGATTAAGAAAATATAATACCTGACATAGTTGATGAATAAAGTGGGAGTCTATGCACCCTTCTCCATTGACTGAGTGTTACAGATGATCATTGAGACCAGGTGGAAAAAGTGCACCCAAAGTGATTATCCAGTACTTTTCCTTGTGGTTGAGGATACCATGCCACCCTTGTGGGTTGCTGCGATCACCCACTATTCAGTCAATAATCATAAACATGAACTGTGCTTGTTGATGTTTTAAAACATGTCGATATAGGGCATTAGTCTCCCTTTTGTTTTTAATGTCACTTCGATGTTCATTTATTCGTGACCTGAGTGGCCTAGAAGTCTGACCAACATAGAATGCCCCACAGTGACATGATGCCAGGTAAACAACCCAATCACTGCTACAGTTCCCAAACATTTTGCAGTCAAAGACCTTACTAGTATTGCGACTCAAAAAGTTCTGAGACTTGGTAATCTGTTTACAAGACCCACAGTGGCCACATGGATGTGTACCCAATAGTTCATGTCCCATTATTGTAAGCTGTTTATGAATTGCTCCACCACTACCAATATGTTTGTAATGAGATAGATGGGACCCCAATGTTTTGCCTTTTCTATATGAAAATTGACATTCCTCCCCCAGAAAAGATCTGAGTTGTTCATTGCCTAATAGGATATTCCAATGTCTGTTTATGATATCCCTAATCACATAATAGTTCCTACCATATGTTGTAATAAATCTGATAGTGGGTGATCTGGAGTCACCAGAAGAAGTCTTATAATCTAGCAATCTGTTCCTATTCATCTGAGAGGATCGTGTCCATGCTGTGTTGATATCTGCAAAGTTATACCCCCTACTGGCAAAATCTGCGACATAAGTCAAGACTAGCAATGTCATAGTCTGATTTGGTAGAACTAAGGCGTTTCATGCGAATAAATTGTGAAACCGGGATGTTTCTGATGGTATGACGTGGGTGCATGCTCGATGCATGTAATAGAATATTATATTGGGGGTATTTGCGAAACACTCTGGTAGCCACTGTATGATCCTGATTTCTTGAAATAGTTACATCCAAAAAATTAATGGTCTGCATATCAAAGGTAATAGAAAATTAAATTCCCCAGATGTTGCCATTGAGATACTCTACAAATTCATGCAAATATCCCACATCCGCACGCCATACCATCCAACAGTCATCCAGGTACCTACGCCAGATGTCCATTTCTACCAGGTATATATTGTGGGATGCATCATAAATCATGCACTCTTCAAAAAATGCCATAAACAGGTCGGCATAAATGGGAGCAAAAGATGCTCCCATAGCTGTACCTTGTAGTTGCCAATAGCATTGTCCTTGAAAATAAAAAAACATTTTTGTTGAGTACATGTTCCGACATGCAAATCAATAATGTTTTGAACCCTGGTGAGTATAAACCAGACCTATCCAACCAATATTTAAGGGCTTGCAAGCCATCCCAATGTGGTATACTGGTATACAAGGCCTTGACATCCAGTGAGCACATTAGCCACCCAGGCTCTAATTGTGTGTCCTCAATGATTTTGAGGAACTGTGTAGTATCCTGTAGCCTTGCCCTGACCAAACCCAAAAGAGGTTTGAGATATTGTGTCAGGAAGGCTGACAAGGGTTCAGTCAAAGAACCAATGCCTGAAACAATTGGTCTTCCTGGAGGTTTGTTTAGTGATTTGTGAATCTTGGGTAGTAAATACATAATCTGCTTACGGGGGTCCTTAACCGAAAGTTGTAAAACACATTTTTTGCTGATGATGCCCTCCTCACATGCTAGATTCAGAAAAGAGTCAATATCATGCTTAAAATTCGGGGTTGGGTCTATGGCCATGTTCATGTAACATGCTGTATCTGATAGCTGGGATAAACCCTCTTGAAGGTAATCACTCATGTTTTGTACAACCACGGCCCCACCCTTATCTGCTGGTAATACAACTATGTCTTTGTTGTTTCGTAGCTGTTGGAGGGCAATGCTCTCCTGCTGTGAAAGATTATGTCTCAACATAGTATATCCATAATTTTGAAAATGTAGGTCCCTGAAAACTGACTGCATAAAAATCGACACATGCTTGTTCATAGGAGGCTGGAATTCAGATTTACCAAATCTAAATTCATTAGATCTTTGAGTTGTGTCATCTGCAAAAAACAACTTAAGGTTAAGACTACGACAAAACTCAATGACATCTGTAACTATGTGGTATTCATTAGAAAAAAAGCCAGGTATAAAACTAAGCCCTTTATTCAAAAGAATTTGTTGATCACCAGACAAACTTACATTGGATAAATTTAAAACATTTTGGTTGAGTTGTTCATCTTGACTTATGTTAGAAAGTTCTGGATCAAGCCCTCCAGGGAATGCTCTAATGGGTCTTTTCTTATGTTTCCTTCCTCCTCTGTGTTTAGAACCATTTCTAAAGGGATATTTTTATTTGTTTTCTTTTTGTATGGTGATCCCCTATCCCCTGAGCTGTCATAATCTGTAAGAGAGGAATCCTCTCCTGAAGTGCTGTTGTTGAACCCATCACTATTTTTCAGAATAGATCTTGGTCTTTTCTTGGGGAGACCAGAGGCAGGCCCCTGACCAACCTCTGCAAATCTGACAGAACGATTAAGCTCAAAGGGACGTCCCCTTTGATAGTCAGAGTAATCTCTGTGAAATTTTTTAATCTTTCTTTCTTTGATAATTTTTTCATGGTTTGTCAATTCTTTGGATAACTTCTTGATGTTATCCTGAAATTTTGGTAGGGACTCAAATTTTTTACAATCACAACACAATGTTTTAACCTCCTGAATGTTCACATCTACCATTCTCTCATAGTATTGTAAGAGAACATTCACAAATAACATAGACCCAATTTGTAAAGCCTCCTTCCAGTCACAATTCAACTTTTCATCCGGTCTACCTACCAGTGGTTGGAGCCATATTCTCAAGCCCCTGGGAACAATATTCTTGTTAGAATATGCTCTAAATAATTTCAAATGCCATATGTTGGATCTCAAAGTTTTGAGTCCTTTGGTAAGAGAATGGAAGGACATATCACAATCAGATGAAATCTGTTGATCCCTGTTACTTGAATTACTGCCTGGTGAGGTATTGATCCCAAACACTCCAATATCCACCCGATCGGCACATAATCCAGATAATATACTCTCAAGGTCCATGCTGTGAGTGTCCAATGAAAACTATAAAATGAATAACTACAAGAGAGAATGGCAGTTGTTGGCAAACCCAGAAAAAACTTAGAAAAAACTTCAATGATTGCTCCAATTTAAGTAGAGGTTGGTAAGAGGCTCCCCAGCCGCCTCAACAAAGTACCAAAACTAATTCACCATCCTGAAAAATCAGGAAGGTTAATCTGGGAAGAAGGTTCAACAACGTAATAATATTCCTAGAATGATAAGTTGTAAAAACCTGACTAGAGGAATGCTACCAGATGGATATCCAACACATATATATAACTGGATAAGAGGAATGCAAGTAGATATAACCAATAAATCACATGGCCAGAGGTCAATAGTATAAAGACCAAAAAAGACCTTGGTGGTAGTAACCTAAATTATTCTGGGTGATTGACCTGATTCTCTTAGTTAGTATGATCTTAATAAAGTCTTACTAATACCTTGGGATACAGTGAAATCAGATGCACCTGGAGAAAAGGTGGTCCAACAACCAATTAAGTTTGATATATTATGTTTGATAAGGTCCACATACCCAACCAAGATATAATCACACTTGCAAGTGGCCGTCCAGCATTGGTAAATGCATCATAAAGGCCATGCAATTAAACAAAAATACCAATAGGTGAATTATTAAGTAGGGAAAAGCTAATATCCCAACAGCTTAGCAATATTGCAATATAGAATTTGCAATATAAAAAGTACCCCTGCTTACATGAGTACCTTTGGGGCCAAAACAATTCACTATGTGTATTTGCCTGAATGCAAGGCCAGGTCATATGGTTCCCCTCTATACACAATGCATCCAATAGTTCTGTCACCTTCTGTTCCAAAAAATACAGATTTTGCAAAAACAATATTTTTCAAAAACAATATTATCCAGGTATAACACTTGCCTGAATAGTAAATCTTGAAATCCAAATACGGACCTATCAAACTTGCCCTCTAATAAAATGTAATGACAAAACAAATTACTTGTAAAACATCTGATCCAGAATATTCCTAAAATAGGCTCATATATAATATCAACTAACAATTTGTTAATAATCTTGATCAAACTGTATCTACAAGAATAAAATGTAAATATAAAACAAGAGTACTGAAATATTATATATTCATTGATAATGTCCCAAATTCTTGAACGATTTGAATTGTGTCTGCCTTCAGAATAAAGTCGCGCTAGTCGAAATGAAGTTTGGAATAAGAATCCAATAATGGTACTGGGCAATTCAAACAAAGTCCAAAAAAATGAACACACCTATGTATAAACCTACAAATGTCCCCCTAACACACTGTCATAATAAGCAACATATGCCAAATATGTAAATAACGTTTAAGTACAAGTTGATGTCCTGAACTTGTTGAGCCAAACAGCAACAAAAATAAGGCTCCTACGTAAAAACATACACTTATCCTTTTGACAACATACCCATTAAGCAAAGTAATGCCCAATTGTCATAGACTGTGTAGGAAAACCATATATGTTTAACACAAGGTGTATATACAAAATACTGAAGATATTACTGTAAAACCTAATCCCAAAAAGAAAAATGCTGTTCCATGCTGTAAAGTCACTCAGTCCATCATGTTGAATCCGTATAGACTGACATGTAATCCAAACCAACAGTACCAACAGGAAGATGTCGCAACCAACACGTGTAGTAAATGCCTGCTTTGCCCTTTTGACAAACGCGTATATGGATAATAATAAAATGTCCCGAAAGTGTAAAAAATCACCTCGTTACCTTAAATATGAATATCCGCCAGTTTTAAGCACCAACCATTCGAATACAGCCCCTTGATGGTTAATACACTATCCGCATCAGTAGCGCGAGAATCGCACTCGATGTATGAAATAAAGTAATCCACAACATCGTAGGCCCCTATCTTCAAAAACACACAATACGCCACAATCCCCAAGTAGAAATACGAAACAATGAACCATTTACTGGAAAAAGCGTCCATTGTTCAAACCACAATCACAAATCCAGCTTGATATGTGCTGGATAACCAAGAAGTCTGTAGCACTATCAGGAGAGATTCCTCTATGACAAAAAATGGCGCATCAACTGCTAGTCCCGCAGCACAGCTCAAGAATCTAGTCCAAACCAAATGCTATGCACGAGGGGGATGCACGGCCTAACCAAACCATGAAGAAACAAAAATGGCCAGCAAAGTTGAGCAGTCGAATATGCAACCCAAAACAAGATAGTGAATAATCAGACTTTTATTATTTAAAATAAAAAACAGACTGGTTTCGGCAAAATGATGCCTTCTTCAGTGTTGAGCAAACAATCATGATAATCACAATAGAATATGCAAATTTATACAGAGTGCTAACCAATAAGCACATGAATGTGCTGTTGAAACTCATGAAATATACATGATGTATTATGAACTGGCTAACACTATACCAGAGACCATGGCTAATATTAGTGTTATACCCCAAACAGATGATTCCAAAGACATCACAAAAACAAAATCATAATAGATTATGGAACCATAAAGGCTGTAGTTATACATAATAAAATATGTACATCCATAGTCATGATTATATTAAATATAAAAATATATATAAATGAAGGGAAAGAAACTGTAAGGGGCCCATTTCAAAAACAGACATAGTGAATAACCCTATTCTATCAACTTTCAAAGTTTGTAAGAGCAATGTTTAAAAATTGTTCCTATTTTTGAGCCTTTGTCCTACTTTTCTTTATGGATTTGTCAAGATTTCTTGCTCTAAGAGGTTGACAGGTAGTCACTACCAATAATGTATGCTTACAGCAGGCCAAACTCTGTGTGCAAGCTATTAGAAGTTTACAGTTAGCACAGAAGAAGAGGTGCCGAATGGTCCTTGCAAGCAGTGTGTATGCACTCATTTAAGCAACTGCAACTGCAATCATGGCTGCTTAAATGATTGCATGCTTGCAAGAAGTAACTGGCACCCCTTCTACAGTGCTGAACGTGCTTCCTAACAGCTTGTACCTGAAGCAGCCTTTTTTCTTGACCCAACCTTATTACAGCACTGAATTTTATCTGATAAGAAAAAAGTTTACTGCAATGGAAACTTACCATGTTATTATTTTAGATGTTAGAAGTTCATCTTATTCTGCAACAAAAAAGAAACGGGCAAGACGTTACAAGAAATTAGCTAAATATATGCAACATTTCTGTGGATAAGAAGAATAAAGTAATGTGACTGTAAAAAAGCAGGGTTGGGCAACATATTAGAAATCACACTGAGTATGAAAACAAAAAAAATGCAGTAAAAGTAAAGTGAAAGTAAATAAAAGACAAGAGAACATGACTTGTCATTTCTTCACCCTGCCTGTACATACTTAGCACAAAGACAAAATGAAGATATATGCTAAGTATTCATCTCTAGTACTGATTATAACCACTGATGAGAAGCAATACTACCGTAAAGGGCAGAGGACAGTTTCTAAGATGTATGAGAAGTCACATTAAAAGATGCTATTGCTAAATCACATACTTTCAACATAAATAAGAATGTATAATCTGAGGTACACAAATGTAGAAGTTTGTGTAGTAGGATAACGAATGCAAACTAGGAGCCACAAGTTTTCTGATGAGAGCAAGGAGAGTAAGACACAAGCAAACTCATCAGCAAAGATAAGGAGGGAGGCATTATCAGAACCTGATATGGCTGTGGAAAACATTTTACACTTTGCAAGGTCCCAAGAAATATCTGAAATGCAGGCAAAGAAGTTTAAGGGATATAACAGTTCAGTGGTTTACAAAAATGTCAGTGTGAAGTAAGTATTTGGTGAAGAAAAGCTTAGACAGATAAACGATACTAAAAACAGAAGATTATGAGAATGTAGCAGACAATAAGAGGAGTTTTACAACAGAGTGCAAATCCTGTGATAGCCAGCACCCACAAAGATATTTGTGTCCATAAAAGGACAAGATGTACTTAACTGTGAGAAAAAAAAACACATTGGAATGATATGCAAAAATAATGCTAGAAATAAAAATTAGCCATACATAATGTATGTGTTCAGAAAAAGCAAATGCTGAGCAACCGAAAAAGATAATAATAGAGAAGAAATAAATATACGTTGCCGCCTCACAGCAAGAGGTTCTCCGGTTCGATTCTCGGCTGGGGTGCCTTCTGTGCGGAGTCTGCATGTCCTCCCTGTGGTCGCGTGGGTTTCCTCCGGTTTCCTCCTACATCTCAAAGACATGCTGTAGGTGGATTGGACACTCTAAATTGGCCCTAGGTGTGAGTGTGTGTGTGTGTGTGTGCCTTCTGTGGAAGGTTGGGCTGGCAACTCGACACCATAAAACTCCACTGCCAATCATGAGCGGACAGATGATCCGCTGTTGCGACCCCTAATCGGGAAAAGCCGAAAGAAGAAGAAGAAGAAGCAACACCACACATAACTACAACAATATTAAGTCAAGAAGGTAAGATGTTGATGTTTTATGATGCAAAGCTAATTTCAATGAAGAACTTCATTATTAAAACATTAATTCACTGTTCTGTATTTTAATCAAACAAAACATAAAGCAAACAAAACAAATATCTGTCAGATCAAAAAATAATGCGGGAAAGAGTACTGGTTTGCAATTCACTGTATTATAAAGATGTGAGATGCACAAAAATACAAAAAAAATGCACCTTTATATATATATATATACATATATATATATATATATATATATATATATATATATATATATATATATATATATATATATATATATATATATATATATCTATATGGATTCACTTTGAATCATCGAATGTTCAGAACATCGACGTTCTGATCATCGAGACCAGAACATCGATGTTCAGAACATCGAAGGTTCAAAATGAACCATAAAAAAAATCACAAACACTATGTTATACAGCGGGGGCTTTGCCCCCTCTGCACCCCCACCCCCCCTACTTTAATATTCCAACTCCCGAGATCCCACTACAGCGGGGTAAGGGAAATCTTCCATTTACCGCTATATGCGGTAGCACTAAACGGGAGATTTCCCATACCCTACCTGCAATGCCAACACTCAGATGGCACACACACACACAACATGCAGGGCACCTTGCTGTCATGCATACACACCCAACATTCCACAATCTCACTTACCTGGCACTTCCACTTTAAACCTTTGATGTTCTGAACATCATTGTTCTGGTCTTAATGATCAGAACGGCGATGTTCTGAACATTCTATTATTTAAAGTGAACCTATATATATATATATATATATATATACACAGAAAATGTTCACAATATACAAACATTTTAACTTTCAGCACAGTGCTTACAAGTCTCAGCAATCAGCAGTAGTTATTAAAGACAACACCAATATCTTGGCCAATAAATAAAGCTGTGTTAGAAGGAAAGAGTAAGAAAACCTTATTTCTCTGAAACATGCTTTTACTTAAGTAAGCCCATATCCAGTATATAAATTTGCAATCAAGCAGGAACTGTCTACAGGCAAATCTCAAGGAATTATGTGGTTTGTTCCTTGTTTTATATGGCATTCCATGGAGGAAAACATTATAAAGGATGTGTAACTTTTCATGAACAAATATGTGATTGTTGTACATCTATGTCTGAGCTAGCAGTTTATTGCCCTTCAGTCACTAGAAGCACAAATACCAGATGTCACTGTAAAGGCACAGATCATCTGCAGTCTCACTTGGGAACAGGGAACACAGACTTTTTTGGTCTCTAATTTTCTGGTTTGAATTTGTGCACCTCATACTAATTTTTATGTTGAAAGTACATGATTTATCGACAGCATATTTTAATATATCTTCTCTTATGGCCGTAGTCTCATACATCTGACTAATTGTGGCCTCTTCTGTGTATAGTAGTAACGCTTCTCACCAGTGGTTATATTCAGTGTTGGAGCAAAAAACAAACTAATTAACTGCATTTCTGACTACCCATCCAACCACTCTGCAAATTGAGTAACTTTGTTTCAAATTTAAGAATTTCTTTAACCCATATTTAATATAGCTCTGTTCAGTCATGTCATTTAACAGAAATGTTAATTCCATGCTGCAGGATTATAGCCTTAATGGGCTCAGGAAAGCCGATAGCTATTTTTACAGGTGATAATTGTGCAAGCTAGGGCCACACTCAAAACTCCAGAAAATTAGTAGAAGAAATTGCATACAATTCTAATATTTTTGCCTCCAGAAAGGGCTGTTCTGAAGCAGAGACAAGAGTCAATGACAAAGTGATGAGGTCTATTTTCAATCTGGTTGATGGATATGGATCATCTCTCTGGAGTTACCCCACAGCCAAGTCACTAGAAGCAATACAGCCTGTTAACTAATTTAAACAGAGACAAAAGCAGAGAAAACAATCTAGAGTAACTGTTTAGCAAATACAGCAGTTGCGTGAAGGAAAAGACAAACTAACCACTATCAAGTAAAGCTGCACATGGACTAAAAAGAAACTCCAGGTGCCAATACCTTTTAGACCAAAGAAGAAAGCTGAAGAGTGGTTTGAAAAGCTTGAAAGTATGAATGCCATTGAAAAGATATTGGGTCCATTTCCATGAATCCCTCCCACTGCTACTCCTTTAAACCCAAGAAGTTTGGTGAGGTTAAGTGAGGGCCTGAACTAATATGCAAGCTACTGACAGAGGAATATAGAGCAAATGACATATTATACCTATTGTAGAGAATGCCATAAGTGAACTAAGTGCAGCAAAGTGTTTTAAGACATTGGCAATAGATGTAGTACCATCAATTTGAGATCTAGGGAGACAGTAGAAATATAATCAAGTTGTACCATGTATGCCTTACAAGGTACAAGAGACTAAAAGTTTGAGTTAGCTCAGCATGATTGTTTTAACATATAAAGTTAATACAGCTGGTACTACAAGACATGGTACATGTGAAAATATCCAGTAAATGTTGGAGATTCACTGATGAAGGACAAGCAGGAATCCATTTTTTCATGTGACCATAGCTGGGA
This sequence comes from Protopterus annectens, assembly GCF_019279795.1. Taxonomy (NCBI): domain Eukaryota; kingdom Metazoa; phylum Chordata; order Ceratodontiformes; family Protopteridae; genus Protopterus; species Protopterus annectens. The sequence goes on along the minus strand of NC_056735.1, from coordinate 1,179,564,870 downwards.
TCTGGCATATTACCAACAGGCAGGAAACATCTGTCATCATCAGGCCCTTCATGGTGTAGCCTTTGCACTGTTCAGTTAATCTGCAATGGCACTTTTAGTAGGTTGGTGTTCTTTTGCCTTTATAGTCATCATTTGACAGCTTTCCAGCAATGCAACACATGCACCCAAATCAGCAGATTGGGTGGTCAGCAAAATCTGGAATTAACTTTTTCATTACAGACTGAGGCTGCACTTTTGCTCAAAAGGATTTGACTTAGACCCAGTCATCTGACTTCAGATCATGGCAGTGTAAATCAGGTGGCTTTGAAAAGCGTTATTTTTTATTTTTATTTTAAGTTGTTTAGAGAATATTCCAACATTAATAGTTAATTTTACTTTGAATTGTAAAATTCATTTTAAGAATAAGAGCCTAAAGAATACTAGCACTATAAAAATAGTTTTTAGCTGAAGATTTTGCCATTTACATTTCTTTAGTAATCTCTGTGCTTCCAGAGATATGAATATTTGTTTGAAATATGAGGACATAATTTGATTCTGTTAAAAAGCTTAGGCTCCGCCCATTGCAAGTTACATTGCAAACTTTCAGAGTTCCATTGTAGGGAATGTGTTAATGAGGCATTAGGAAAGATAGTATGCATTTTATTAACAAAGATGGAGAATAGAACTGGACCAATTATAGACCCTTGTGGGACACCAATGCTGATGGGAAGAAAGTTGGAGAAGGATTTTAACCATCTGACTGCTTGTGTATGGTTTGAAATATAGCTCTTAAACTAATTTATACTGGTGACACTGAGATCCTTAAAAACCAAAGGAACTCCTCCACTTATCTTCGCAAGAAAATATATTTTATTCTAAAAACAGTTCTTCATTTTTGTCCCACAGCAGCAAAAGGACTTTATCAAGACTGTTAAAACATTCTCAACTTCACTTTAAAACTAATACTCAGTCACGTGATTAGTATCAGCAAGTGAAATTAGCATGCACAAATTTTAAACTGATAAAACACATAATATTGTGTGTGTATCATTGTATACACATGCAATTATCCATTGTTAATATTCCAAAGATTTTAATTTTAAAACTGGCAAAATGGAAACACTGTAATTGATTTCTGGAAAATTTGAAGTTAAGTCTGAATTGCAACAACAGCTCTTCTTTATCAAGTCTGCATTTTCAGCAGCCTCCCCTTTTAATGATATTTGTTTTACTAATAGAAGTATATTCAAAAAGTCAAGTTGTTATAACCACCCTTGCATCTTAACATCAGCATGTGTGAGGCATTATATGAAATAGGTATTAGAAAATTTTGCAGTACAAAACTTAAGGGCATATTTCAGAATTTGTCTTTAGGTGAACGCACAAGCCCCATATTTCGGAATTTGTCTTTAGCTGAATGCACAAGCCCTTTCTGATATATCTAAGAACAGAAACATCAAACTGATGAAACAAGACAAGGGTGGGAATCTGATGATTATGAATTTATTACATTATTCAGCAAAAATATTCAGCATGCTGAATGGCACCAGTTTTTACACCAGCACGTCCAAGAACAAAATAGGCATAGCTTATACCAATATTAATTTCATTCACAAAGATTTATTGTTGCAACAAATAATTATGCATGGTCTGTATGAGTACATACATGTGTTAAACCCAGTTGTGCCTGCAATATTGGGATTCTTAAGGTCTAGACTGAACTGAGTGATCCACTACTGAGGATCTGAATGTGGTTCCATCACAGAACCATTTGCTATTTGCCATTTTTGTTGATCATAATCTTAAAAAATATTTTGGGTGAGCATACTCAGATAGTAAAGGACTCCTAGCATTTTTTGCCATCCCTTTCCAAGAAGGAACATTCTGACAGTTTGTTGTTAATTACAGCTGACATCAAGTGTTTGTACAGATATTCCTGATAATACTGGGATGGAATGGTTTATGTATTCAATGGCAAAAAAACACCATTAAATACAGCAAACATCAGGCTTATAGAAAGCTTTATGGACATGACACAGGAATAATTTAATCTTTTTCAAAGGTGAACACTTTCAGCAACACCAGTGTGGCAATGGGTATGTCAGCAGCACCCATTAATGCCAACCAAGTGCTTACACATTGGGAAAAAGAATACATTTTTGAACTGTTCATTTAATTCAAAGATTATATTGTCTGCAAAACTCCAAAGAACAAAGTAAAAGTGAAAAAGCAGCAAACCAAAGACCAGGAAGGAATTGGATCCCAAAACTTGTAAGCTTTCGTTCGTTTAATAAAACACCACGAACTTCATCAGAATAAATAACCAAACTTGAAACCACCCTTTAAATACTTGTCATGTGCAAAAAATCATCCAGTGACAAAATGCTTCAAGTAAATTATTTAAATAGCCACTGTGATGTCATAAAAATTTAAAAATACACTATAGAAATGTTTAACATTGCATATGTATAAAACATAAAAATGTATATCTATAATTGTCAATAATAACAAACTACTACACAGTGGTTCTTCAAATAAAGCCCATTGTGTGAACTGCTTGGCTCACTACATCCAAGTTTCATTTAGTTCTGGAAGGTAGTCAGCTCTTAAAGCTACCTGCCATTTAGTTTCCTGAATTTTCATTCTAATAAGGCTTTAAAATTACCCACCAAAGGACCACAAACTACTTTATCTAAGACAAAGAATGTAAATTTCTTAAAATTGTTACGTAATAAAACATGTTGTGCCAGTGCATTATTCCTGTCTTTGTTTCCCACTGCCAACACATTTTCATAAATCCTTCTACTTAATGACCTGATGGTCTTGCCAACATAAAAACTGGTACAAGAATTGCATACTGCGAGGTAAACAAAATCCAAAGAATCGCATGTAATACCTGTCCTTTGTCCAAATAACTTTCTTGAAATGTTTCAACTCAACAGAACCTGAATTGGCTATGTATCTACATTGCCTGCAATGACCACAAGCAAAAATCCCAACAGAGTCTTTGAACCCATTGTGTGATATCTTAGAAGTACTTTCAAGCATACTTCTTATGTTACATATCTTTTTAAAAGTGAACAAAGGTTCATTACCCAGGACTTTCACCAATTCAGAATGTCCAAGCAACACCTTCCAATTTTCCTTAATAACACGCCTAATAATGTCCATTCCATCTGAAATGGGCAATGGGAAGGCCAGCTCAAACATCTTGCTGTTTTGATTCACCCTACTTGCTACACTAAAATTGCCTCTCAAAATGGGACTAGCTAAACTCTCTCTAAGAGTTATAACTTCAGCAATAATGTTATGTAACCAAAACAAATCATATCCCCTGGCTATAAAAAATCCAGTCAGTTTGTTAACCTCACTATCAAAAACAGAATCTTACTGGTCAAACGACTCATCCTTATAAGTTGTCCATTGACAACCCCTCTTTTCATATGTTGGGGTGAAGACTGTCCCTGTGCAGGTACTGATTGACAAAGGTAGATTTCCTGTGGATACTACTATTGAAACTAAAACTGTCATCAAGTAGTTCCAAATGAGTATCCAGGAAATCTATTTTCCCAAACCCTCCCAGGGTAAAGTTCAAAAAACTAGTTGAACATTTCAGGTCTTGCATCATCAATGTAACACCTGTACAATAAAATATTCTTAGCCAAAGGATGTGTCACAAGAAATTTCATCTCCACATAGCCATAACTAGGTTGGCAAAAGAAGGAGCCACTCTAGAACCCATGGCCACACCAGAGATTTGCTGAAAAATACTAGTTCCAAAATTAAAAAAAGTTACTTTCCAAAAATCATTTCCATCAAAACACACAAAGTGTTGACCTTATCATTGTCAAAGTCAGTATGACCAGTCAAATATTCCCTAAATAAATCAATAATTAGAATGTAGGGAAACTAAATGGCAGATAGCTTTAAGAGCAGACTACACTCCAGGACTAAATGAAACTATTAACATCATGTCTTTTCTTCAGTTACAAATGCTTTGATGTAGTGAGCCAAGCTGTTCACAAAATGGGCATTATTTGATGAAACACTGTGTAGTAGTTTGTTTATTTATTTATTGATTTTACATTTGTTAACCGGGATAGTCCATCTGAATACATGTCCATTTTCAGTGGAGGCCCAGGGAGAAAAGCTCCAAAGAGACAATTTACAAGACATACAGACAATGCTTAAAAACATATTTCAACTAGGTCCACTAAGAATATCTAGTTGAGAACACATATTAAGTGTCATGCTATAGATAGGTACATATATTAGTAGGTTTATAAACAACAATAAAGCAAGCAAACTAACACAAATATACTCTTATTCTTTTGTTGTGGAGTACAAGTTTATGCAGGTGAGTCAAGAGACTATGTATTAAGCAAGAGTTGCATTAGTGTAGGAGTGGGACTGGAGTTAGTCTGGTGTGGAGCAGGGACATAGTCATTTGTTGTTTAGATGACTTTTGATAGACCTTTTAAATTTAGGTAGGGAAGATTCCAGGGTTATAGATGCAGGCAGGGAGTTCAAGATTTTTGACATATAAGTAGATTAGAGAGAGTCACCAGCATGGTTGTGGGTTCTAGTAACTGTTAACAGTAACTTGTCTGTTTAGCGGAGTTGCCTAGGACAGGAGTACTGTTGGATTATGTTACTTAATGAAGGTGTTATATGTAGTTGGAGGAGCAGCTTGAGAGTGATGATCAGTTGATTATAGATTAGTAAGTTTGGCAGTTCAAGCCAGCCCAATTCCTTTAGGTTGTGACAGTGATGGGTTCTGAAAGAGCTGTTATTAGCAAATTTGGCTATCTGATTGTAGCAGGTGGTCATTTTGTTGGTTTCTTTTTTGGATAGATTGGTCAAGATTGGAGATGCATACAGTAGTGTTGAGAGAAGGTGGGTATGAACCATTGTGGATCTAGTGTTATGGGTCAGGAAGGATTTGTGTTTGTAGAGACTACCTAGCTTTTTGTTTGTATTTTTAATAGCCAGATTAATGTGTATATCAGATTTTAACTTGTTATCAGTGGTAACTCCTAGTAGTGTTGTGTGGGATTCAGGTGAAATAGGGGTACCATTTTTAGAGTGAATGGTGAAGGAGGAGATAGGAGTGGTAGTTTGTGAGGGATGAAATAGCAGAAGCTTGTTTTTTTTGGGTTTAAGTATGAGGCCGTTCTTAATAAGCCAGTTTTCGACTGAGTGGAAGTTATCCTGGGTTTTATTGTGTAGATCTGCCAGGGCAGGGGCACTGCATATTATAGTTGAGTCATCTGCATATTGGATAAGGCTAGAACTTTTTGCAGCTGAGTGGAGATTATTTGTAAAAATTGAGAAAAGCAAGGGGCCCAGTATAGATTCCTGAGGTACCCCAAGTGTGACAGGTAAGAGTGGAGACAAGTTATTGTGCCATAGTACTGCTTGTTGACTATTGCTGAGGTAGTTTTTGAACCAGGAGACTGATTGGTTGTCTAAGCCTAGGTTTACAAGGTGGGAGATGAGTTTGTCATGGCTAACCATATCACATGCTTTTGATAGGTCTAAGAAAAGGGTTGATGAAAGTTTACTGTTGTTCCTGTTGTGGTTTATGGTATCTGTGAATGGTAACAGAGCTGTAGTTGTGCTATGACCTGGGCGAAAACCGTGTTTTGTTTGAGATATGAGTTCTTGATTAATAAGGTGGAACAATAACTGATGGTGAATAAATTTTTCTAATATTTTAGCTAGTGGGGATAGGATTGCGATTGGTCTGTAGTTTGATATGTCATAGGAACTTCCCCCTTTGTGAAGGCGTATAATGTAGGCAGTTTTCCAAATCAGGGGTACTGTGGCTTCAAAGATTGATCTGTTTATTAGTATAGAGACTGGTATAGCTATTTCAGCTGCTGCCAGTTTTAAGAATTCATTGGAGAGGGAATCTGCTCCTAGTGTTGTTGGTTTTAATTGGGAGAGTAGTTTTCTTATATAGGAAGTTGGGGTGGGTTGTAGCTTAAAAGTGGGACTGTTGTTGGATGTAGGGTGGTCACTTTTATTGGCAGTGAGCTGCTTTTGTGCTAGGGCAAGTACAGTTTCAGTAAGGAATATATTGAATGATTCAGCTATGTTTTCTTTTGTTAGACCTGTAGTTGGGGGTGGGGTAATGGTTTTAGCAGGGTGTAGTAACTTGTTTAAACCTGCCCATAACTTCTTAGGATTATTCGTGTGTTGTTTGTGATGGGTAATAAAGTAATTTCTTTTATTTTGCATGACTAGTTTCTTGGTGAGATTTCTAATCTGTTGGTATGCTTGTTGTGTTCTAGGGTTTTTGTTGGACTTCCAGGTTGTCCAGGCTCTATTCCTTTCTGTTATTTTTGCCTAGTTTCCCTAGTTAACCATGGAACGGTGTTAGCTTTAACTCTTGTAGTTCTTATGGGGGCATGCCTATTCAGTATTTCTAAGAAGGTGGAGTTGAAGTGTTCAATGTCTTCATTTAGGGGTAGGTAATACAGTTCAGACCAGTTGTATTGCTTTAGGTTTTATGTGTAGTTAGTTGGGTTAAAGTGTTTTTTGGGTTTCTTTTTTTACTATTTTTGGCTATTGTAGTGGTCTGTTTGATTACTTGAGAGAAGGTTAGCAGGTTAATATGGTTAGTGGGTGCTTGGGAGGGGCATGTGAGCCAGTCTATATTAAAGTCTCCTAATACAATGGTCTCTTGAGGCATGGATTGTGATAGCCATTGAAGTAATGTTTCCATGGTAGGGATATTATTGCCTGGGGGGATATAACCTGTTACTAGGTTGATTTTTTTTGTTACATATTTTGAGCCTAGTTAAGAGTATTTCTGCCTTATCCAAAGGGGGCATGGAGATCTCATATTTAGTTATGGTCAGTGTATTTTTGTAAAGCAGGGCAATGCCACCACCCTTTTTCTTTAGTCTATCTTGCTTAAGGATACTGTACCCAGGTGGAAGGATCTCTGTATCTTTGGTAGATGGTTTAAGCAACGTTTCTGTTAAACTGACTATATCTGGGAGATATTGTGAGATTAGAGTGTGAAGCTCATGTATTTTATTATTTATGCTTCTAATATTTAGATTTAGGAGGAGTAGACTATTTAATGGCCTGATATTAATTTGGGTTAGATTGGGAAGCTGTTGTGCTTTAGTCAAAGGATTTATATCATTAGGTCCTGGGTTTGGATGGATATCTCCAGCATTTAGGAGTTGTTGGTTGTTTTGCAGTAATTTAACTAGTTTTTGTAGTTTTGTTAGGTATTTATGGGTTGCTGTTGATTTGGGGTAGGTGGTGATGGGTTTTAGATGGGTATAGCTTATGGTAGCAGTGTTGAATAAGGTGGGGTTTATTGTTAGGGAGTAATTGGCTGGGATGGGAGAGATAATGGCAGTGGATTTATGGGTAAGGGGGAAGTTGTTTTGTGCAGGATAGTTGTATGAAGTGATGTGGTAGGTACATGCTAAAAAGAGTAGTAGGGTCATTTGCAGGAAGAAAGTCTTCATAGTTAAAGAGTATTGTTAATTGTATGGATTTTGTAGGAGTCAGTTGAACAGATGTATCAGGGTTAGGAGGGATAGGAGTGGTTGTTGGATCTGTAAGGGTGTGGGAGGGATGTGGATTGGATGTTGGATGATTAGGGGGAGGGGCTGGATAAGTATAAATAGGTTCATAGGTTCATAGGTTCATACTAGGCTATCTGCCCAAGGGCATTTATAAGCCTAGCCCATAGTTATGTGGCTTTCACCACCCCTTTAGTTTGAATAAAAACTATGCCTATCATTTTTCTGTGCCTCTGTCAAGCAGTGACACTGAAGTAATCCCTGGGGTATATCTGCGATCTCCCATCCATTGGTCAAGATTCCTCTTGAACAAGGCCAGCGAGGTGCTCTGCCTCACATGTACCGGGATTTTGTTCTACAGCATAGGGAGTCTCTGGGTGATGAATCTGTCCCTCCAGCACGTTCTGTTTATAACCGTGTCAAGGTTTAAGTCTCCCGCCCTTGTGGTTCTGAGGGATCTAGATTTTTTGAGGTGAAGCATATTCATCAAATCTGGGTTTGACATGGCCTTATATGTCAGGCACAGGTCACCTCTGAGCAAGCGGTATGAGACTGAATAAAGCTGGAGTTCTTTCAGTCGGGCAGCATAAGACATATTTTTGAGACCCTTTATCCTTTTGGTGAGGAACTTTTGGGGCCTTTCAAGCTGCATCAGGTGTCTGGTCAGATACATTCCGAACGGGGCATTGTACTCAATCATAGGTCTAATGAGTGATGAGTACAGGGGGACGATGACCTCCCTTGATCTAGATGTGAATCCCTTCATGATCAGGTGGGCGATATAGAAGGTTTTCCTAACTACTTTAGCAACATGAGTGTAGATGATGTAGGGGGTGTGTGGGAATTGGGGGTAGGGTAGGGGAGCGGAGTGAGCCTGTAGGGTTAACGGAGTGGGCTAGAGCAAACAAGAGTGCAGCAGAAAAAATTATCAGCAATGGTAGCACTATAACTAAGGTAAGTGGGTAATTAAATGATTACTGTAAGGGAAGAAAAAACCTAAATTAACAAACTGAAAAAAGAAGTTTGTGATTTTAGCAAGGAAGGGAGTGGATATATAAGAGTTTAAGGAGGCAGGGAGTATAAAATAGATAAGAAAAATACCACCAGCTTTTGGTACTAAAGCCTCAGGAGATATTTTGTAGTACTAGCTAATTTGTTTGTAGGTGTTGCCACCTAGTGGTATAAGAAGGATAGCAGGCAGAAGAGTTAAATATGTCTTAGTTTGTAGTAAATGATTTGCAGAGTTTAAAGACTGGAGGGGGGAGAATAGTAAGTGGTCTGTGGTAGGCTGCTGAAAGAACGCACACTCGGGAGGGCAGACAAGCACAAAAATGTATATTAAAAACTAGCTTAATTGGCTAGTTTATAGGTAATTTCTTTTGGCTACATACATTCACAAAATGTTTGTTTTTGGGAGTCCCCACAATAGATTGCTTATTAGGTGACCCAGGCTAGCAGGCAAATTTTGGGAGTCTTCTGGGTTTAGGCAGGCTGTAGTCCTTTTGAATATATTGGCAGGGAGAGAGCACCCGAGGTGGATTACTGTAAAAAAGAGAGAGAGAGAGACACACACAGTGGGTTAAGTAAAAGCAATGAGTAATACGAATAAAGGGGTAAGGTGAAAGATTAGGCAAATAGTCAGGAGAGGAGGATAGTCTGTTAGCATACAGTAAGTAATGAAAGACAAGGGATAGAAAGTAGGTGAGGGGTAGAAATAGTTGGGAGAATAGGTTCAGGAGGTGGTAGTAGATAGCAGTAGATATGGTTAAAGTACAACACAGAGGCAGGCAATATTAGAGACTCAATTAATAACAATTTAGTCGCTCTACAGTCCAAGCTTCAGAAAATAAATGCAAGTTTGGCTGTATAAAACACTAGTAAGAAACATTCATTCAACAGTGTGATACAGTATAAGACACAAGTTAATCTCTCTATGGAGAAATACATTTCTAGTAAAGAAACAATCACTCTATGGCCCAGCAAAATTATAAGCACCCCAAGCCCAAGAAATTGTACCATATAGAAAAAAAAACACTATCACTATATTTTTAAAAATAGGTCAGGTGTTATTTAAGTCTTTGCAGTACTGCAGTTGTCTCTATTTGCATTTAAATCAATATTGTGATTTGGCTGTCGACATGGGTGTAACACTTCAGATATTGCCCCTTTAGGAGAGACAAATCAGGCATATATGATGCCTAGTAGTTAGCGCACTTTAGCTATTTAGCTAGTACAGCCTTTACCGCTAAAAGTTATTATTGACTATTTTATTTATATATATATATATATATATATATATATATATATATATATATATATATATATATATATATATATATATATATATATATACACAAGATAGATATACATTTTCATGTTTTTATACATATGCAATGTTAAAAAAATTTGTAGTGTATTTTTAAATTATTATGACATCACAGTGGCTATTTAAATAATTTATTTGAAGCATTTTGTCGTTGGATGATTTTTTTTTGCACATGATAAGTATTTAAAGGATGGCTTCAAGTTTGTGTATTTATTCTGATGAAGTTTGTGGTGTTTTATTAAATGAACGAAAGCAAGTTTTGTGGTCCGTTCCCTTCCTGATTTTTGGTTTGCTACTTTTTCACTTTTACTAAAGATTATATTATATCTTAGAGTCACTACTAACACCCCAACCTACAGGATCTCACGAAGTAATAAACACTTTAACCTACTTTTATTTAAAACTGAACTAAATGCCTGCAACTGGAACCCTCTAAAAACTCTCCCACTTGAAGATGCTGTTAAATATTTTAATGCCAAATTCTTAACAATCCTTGATAAGCATGCACCAAAACGATCTATTAGAGTCAAATCTAAGCCTGCCCCCTGGCTAACTAAAGAAACAAGACAAAAACTATTACTAAGAAACAAATCATGGGTAAAGTGGAGAGCTAGCAAATCATCCTCTGATCAACAAACCTTTAGACACTTAAGAAATAGTACCAAAAAAGCCATACTTACAGACAAAATGAACTACTATAGTAAACTGCAGCAAATGAATCACAACAATCCCCAAAGGTTCTGGTCAACCTTAAATAAGACTACTTCACCCAGGCCAGACTACTACACCCTCCCCCTCTGGGTCTGAAAAGAATACAACTCATGAAACTGCCAATGCCTTTAATTCCTCTTTTTCTGATACCATTAACTCACTAGCCTCTCACCTTACCATTGACAATTCTAGCATCCCTAACCACACATCTTCAAATCTGCCTACTTTCCAATTACAACCCATCTCTACCACCTTTATCCAAAAACTTATCCAAAAACTTAAACCTTGTACCCCCTCTGCTGATCAGCTACCATCAGAATACCTTCAAAAAGCAGCTAATGCAGTAGCCTATCCCATATCCATCCTTATAAACAGAACCATTGGTGAAGAAACCATCCCTGATATCTGGAAAATCTCATACATTATCCCCTTACATAAAGGAGGCAACTCTAACAAGTACTCTAATTACAGGCCTATAGCACTCTTATCACCCTTAGCAAAAATTATGGAGAAATGTATTCACTATCAGTTAATGGGTCACTTAACTAAACATAACGTACTAACTAACTGCCAGCACAGTTTTAGGCCATTTCATAGTACCACCACTGCTCTCCTTTCCTTTACTGATTTCATCAATAAAAACCGCAACAATAATATTCTCTCATCAGCACTCTTTATAGGTATTGTAGTCTGAGGAAGGTGGGGAAAACTTCCCTACCGAAAGCGCTTACTAAATAAATCATCCGTGCTCTGCCTTTTGGATTCCAAGTATCTGCATTTTTCCACTGTTCATTTTTCGTTTTGTCCTAGTGGTTTTATATATTTTTTGCAACCTGTCAAAAGCCTTTGATATGGTCAACCACCCCCTGCTCATAAAAATCCTAGAATCTCTTTCTTTAGAACCCAAGGCTATTCACTGGTTCACTTCCTACCTCAGCAATAGGAAACAGGCAGTTCTCTGGGATAACAAACTCTCATCTCTTCTGCCAGTCTCACTTGGTGTCCCCCAAGGCTCTATTCTTGGACCTCTTCTATTCTCCTTATTCATAAATGACCTACAAGTAGCTATACCTCAAGCTACATGCGTACAATACGCAGATGATTCTACACTCATATGTTCTGCTAAAACCATTTCAGAATTACAAACACTAGCACAAAATGTATTTAATGCAGTTGAGGCATGGTTCTTAAAATGCTGCCTCCTTTTGAATGCTAAAAAAAACAAACTCTTGCTCTTTAAGCCTACTATTAGGTCCTCCCCAATAGAATTCTCTATCTTATCCAAGAATGGCACCCTTATATCCCCTGACTCTACCACCAAGCTGCTAGGTGTCACTATAGACAATAACCTTACTTTTGATAACCACATTAATAATACTGTCAAAACTGTAAATAGAAAACTGGGCTCCTTCTACAGAATTAAAATGTTCTTAACTCCTATAGCCAAAGCTACACTTGCCCACTCTCATCTTATTTCCACTCTTCTCTATGCTTCACCTATATACACTAACCTAAAGAAAAATAATCTCTCTAAACTGGCTAATACTTACAATAGTATTGCTAGGTTTGTTACTGGGAACCAATTTAGAACTCACCACTGTCTGAACCTACAGCAACTCCACTGGCTTGAACTAAAAAACATGTTGATACTTTCCCAACTCACCTTTGTCCATAGGATATTTTACCAACCTAATAACACACCCATACTTTCTAACCTATTTACCCCTTACACTAACCTAAATTCATTACGCTCTTCAAACAAACTTCTAGTAACCTTAACTAAGTCTAATAACATTGCTGGTGACTCCCTATTCTCCAATACCATCAGTAAATATTGGAATCTTCTACCTACTGCTCTAACTTCCATTCCCTCCCCTGTTCTCTTTAAACAAAAGCTGAAAAAACACCTTAAAATACACTGGTTATGCCCATGCTTCAATCCTGACTAAAGATTGTGACTTCCACAATTTTTTTCTCTCTCTCTCTTTAACACCTTTTTTCTATTCGCTCTCTACTACCTACACTTTGAGAAGTTTCCCTAACAATCTACTTCTTTTACAAGTAGCATCTATTACAATCCATTAAAGAATTTTGAATGTAAAAGAAATTTCCTGAATGTGTTCTACACTTGCCACAAATATTTTACTGTTACAGAACCTTTCTATTTTGTATTTCTATAACTACAACTTAATTGTGTTCTCTACAGGGTATGTATGTAGAATTCTGTAATGTAGTCTTGAATCATGTTTAACCTGCTACTTATTTTTTTTTTATGTATAACGTAACTATGTTTTGTCTCTGTGTGGAGCTTTTCTCCCCGGGCCTCTGCTGAAAATGGAAATATATCCAGTCAGACCAGCCTGGTAAACAAATGTAAAATAAATAAATAAAAATAGATATTAAGATGATATTTTCATGTTATGATCAGGCACTACCAGTGAACTGGAATGTTTTTCTCAATATCTGGAAAAGACCATTGATTATCTTAGGTTCTCCTAAGTAGTATTCATTACTTGGATGTGTTGATCTGAAAAGACAATGTATACCATTGTTTTCTGTATTCTGGATATTGTAAACAAACTTTTTTCCTAACATTTATCTCCACTACACCAGCTGCCATCCTTAAGACTGTCCCATATAATTTCCTCTTATGGTATATTGTTAGAAGAAATATCTGTAATTAGAAACATGCTTATCAACAGATAGTACAAAGTTCAGCTCACAGTACAAAGTTCAGCTCACTAATGAGATGGCAGCTGCAGTTATCAGTGGCAGAAGTCTGGTTTACAAACCCATTCTGAAATACTTAGACTTCACAATGAAGAAACAATGCAGTGTTCAAGCTAGGACCTCTGGTTCCTTCATTACATTTTTTTTCCAGTGGATACAGGACACAATTGCATAACTGTGAAATCCAACTGGGTAAAAGCTATTCCCTTGAACCTCATAAAAACCTTAGGTGTTGAACCAAAACTTGTTTTTAGAAGGGCATTTAATATTAGACCATAATTGAGAGTTCTCAGATAGCGTTGTCGCCTCACAGTAAGACGCTGTCTGGTTCGATTCTCAGCTAGAGCGTCTTCTATGTGGAGACATGCATGAATGGGCGTACCTTGGTTGAAGGTTGTGCATCAGGGCCGGCAACTCGGCATGTAAAAATCGACTGCCAATCATTAGCGGACCGGAGTTCCGCTGTGGCGACCCCTAACCGGGAAAAGCCAAAACAGACAACAACACAATGGAAAAAATGTCCAAATGTAGAATGTGCAGACAATGTAGGTATATTTATGACACAAGAAATATCTGACTTAAAAGATATCAAAGGATAATACCTTGTCCTGATAGATGCAACTGTAACACTAGAGCAGTAGTTTATCTCGCACAATGTCTTTCCTGTGATACATATTATGTTGGGATTGGGAAACCAGAGCATTCCCTTAAAGAAAGGATTTATAAGCATGTTGCAGATATTAAGAAAGGGAATGTTAACTGCACTATTAAAACATGCTCTTATTTGCCCAAACTACAAGCAGTTGGTGTTTTTGTTATTAGCAAAATGAATATCTCTAAAAGGCGATGTCCCTGGAAATGCAGACATGTACGAGAACTGTTGTTGCAACTCAGACTTAACGCCACAAACTTTCTAGTTATTAATGGCAATGCTTCCATATTAGCAGTCTTAAAACTAAAAATCTTTGAAATATTAACTGTATATAGGTATGTGTATACACTGGTGTACACACAATATCATTTAAGTGTTGTATCACTTTAAAGTTTTGTGTATGATAATTTTACTTGCTGGTTTTGATCGGCTGTTGTTATCACATGATTAAGTCTTAGTTTTTAAAGTGAGGTTGAGAATATTTTTAACTCCTTTAATAAAGTCATTCTGTTGCTGTGGCATAAAATGCTCAACTATTTTTGAAATAAAACACATTTTCTTTTGAAGACAAGTAGAGCTTCTAGTTCTTAGGCATTTGTTTTGTCCTTCAATACCTTGGCTGTGGATCTTTTTGCTACACTAAGATCCTCGTCAGCAAAATTCCAGAGAAGGAAAGGGTGGGTTCAAGTATCAAAGGGTTTGGATAAGTCTAGAAACATGGCTATGGTAAGCAGGCCACAGTCATTTATTTGCTAAATGCTGTTTAGAAATGGTAGGAGGGCAGTTTCAGTGCTGTATCCAGGGCTGAGCTCATATTGAGTGGATGACAGCAGAGTGTTTGAATTGAGGTGATATAGTATTTTTTTATTCTTCTCAACTATTCTAGAGATAAGTGACAATATAATTATGGATGTTCATCATGTTTCACTGTTGTAGTCATTATACTTGGGTTATCCTGCTGGCAGGCTACCCACAGTTGGCCTGAATTCCAAAGTCCTGGTCCGGCGTCGGTTGCTGTCGCCTCTTCCCTGATGTCAGTGTGCCAGGGGTATAAAAGATGCAGCCGACGCTATTTTCTCCAGTCTTTCTTGCCACGCAGTGCCCGAAGCAAAAGCAGTTCGCAAGTGCCGGTCGACCGACTCCTGAGATTTTCATAATTGAATTTCAGATCCGAAGTCTTCAATAAAGCTAAGTACCCCTTTGGGGAAACCTTTTTCTTGCTCCAGATCGATGTCAGAAAAAGTTAACAATTGTATTTCTTGTGGGAAGCAAATACCTCATAAGGATTTTCATTCTTACTGTATTCCTTGCCTAGGCCCTGATCACGACGTTGCTAGTTGTCAGTTTTGTGCTAGAGTGAAAATATAATTATGGTTCTGTAGTTTGGACAGTTGTTTTGGAATCCAGCTTTTTAAATTAGAATAATGCATGCTTTTTTCCCATAGATTTTGAACACATGGCTCAGTAATGGATCTGTTAACCATCATAGCAATTGGAGAGGTTATAGCTTCAGAGGTTATTTGTAGATGTTCTAGAGGGAGAAGATCTGATGGAAAGAAAGCTGGCTTCAGTTTGTGAAATAATAATTTTATAGTGGCTACATTTGAGGATTGTATGTTAAAGGAACCTGAAGGGAGATTCTTGGTTAGAGTGGGATAATTGATGTTGTACTGTTTAGTTGCAGTTGAGACTTTATCAATGAAGTGAGTATTAAAGATGAAAGCCACATTAATGTCAAGTTCATTAGGGAGTTCAGATGATGTTTTTCTTCCTGTTTTGAGTAGTTTTTATATGGTAGACCAATATTGTTTTTAGTTTATATGTGTGTAGTTTAGTAGTTTGCAGAAGTAAAATATTTTCATAGATTAAATAGTTTTAACTTGGCTTCTGAAGGTGTTGTAGTTCTACCTAGATTGTACATTTTTGGAGGTTTTCCACCACTGTTTTCACATCTTGGCAATGTTAATTGATTTCAAAAGCAGTGCTGTTTTTACTTTGTTCTACTGATTTTGGCAATGGAGCCAAGTAGTTAACAATGTATGGTTTAAGGGATTGACAGCATCACTTAAGAGAAGGGTTTTTAAGGGAGACCATTTGTTTTAATAGGGTAATGAAGTATCCTTACTAAAGTTTCTTTGATTTTACACCCAGTTATAGTTTTTTTTTTTCAGTTTCAGTTTACCCCATACAAATACAATGGTTGTCATTTAAGGGATCAAGTAGGGTTCCTGATGAGATTCTATGCGTGCTTGAGTTTGTAACTATCCAGTCTATACAATTTTTTATGGTGGTTTTGTCTGATATTGTAGTTTCAGTTATCAACTGTGGGAAACCAAAGAGGTTAATATTAATGATTTCTTTTGATATGCCACTGAATATTGACATGACCTGATATGATTATATTGTTTTAATATCATGTAGTTCCATGATAGTTTTATCTTCTAAGATAGTGATAGTGATTGATTCTAACTATCCAGTCTATACATTTTTTTATGGTGGTTTTGTCTGATATTGTAGTTTCAGTTATCAACTGTGGGAAACCAAAGAGGTTAATATTAATGGTTTCTTTTGATATGCCACTGAATATTGACATGGCCTGATATGATTATATTGTTTTAATATCATGTAGTTCCATGATAGTTTTATCTTCTAAGATAGTGATAGTGATTGATTCAGTTTGCATAGGTAAATACAAAGTAGCTATATGAAGCTGTGATTGGGTATTCAGAGTTAAGTTAAAAGTTTAGCTGGGAGCTAGTATTTTGACAGAGGTGAAGGCTGGGCTGGGTAGGTGTGAGGGGTGTGCATTAAGTTAGTTGGAAAATTGGAAAGATAGTCCACTTCCTTTTTTGTTAGCCTATCTAGCCTTATATCTTTTTAGGTTATATTCTGGAGGTAGCATTTCCTTATTAGCAATTTGAGGTTTTAGCCAGGTTTCTGTAATGCCGAAGATATCTGGTTTGTAGTGTTCTATCCAAATGAGTAATTCATTTATTTTATTGCAAATGCTTCTTTTGTTTATGTGACAAATGTTTAAGTTGTTGTGACATTTATATTTATGAGTGAAATGTGAATGATAAAAGGTAGGGCTATGATTGTTTCTTATGTCTGCACATTGTAGATGGTGGGTTGAAAAAGGAGGGAAATAAAGGATTAGCTTTTATATGACTTTGAGAAACTGATCTGTATGTTTTTATTAGAAGACTGTTTGAAACCACAGTATTTTAATATAAAAAGAAGTTTGTTAAGGTAAAAGTGTTGGTTGTTGGTATGAAATAGAAGAGTGAAGTCTGGATGATCACGATGTTGTGATATTGATAGAAGGTGGTAGCATTGTGTAGGGAGTGGTAAATTGTTAGCCAGAATAATGTAATGAGTGAAAAGAGGATAGCAAGTTGTACAGTTACATTATTTTTGGTGGAATGGCCATGTTGTGTGCATTTGAGTTAAATGTTTTTTTCTGTAGAGAAGTGGTAGGCCCCTTTAAAAAGGGGTGGGAATTAGTGTGATGAAAAGGGTAGTGATGTTGATCACTGTTTTTTATTGGTTGTTTTGTTAATTCAGGTTAATACTAGAATGTATAAATGCACACATACCTAGGGGTGGCTGGAGAAAGGGTGTGGTGAGACCGTAAAATGGGCTCAAACAGTGCAGGTGTGGAAATCAATGTATGATCACATGTGTGCAGCTGTACCTCAACTAACAGGGGAGGGCTGCATAGAATAGAGACTTACAGGCTATTAAATCAGGTAAGTGCAAGTTTCCACCCATAATCCTGTAAATACACTGTCAATATTTTACACACAATGGTTTGCAACTTGGCAAAAGAAAGATATGAGCAAATTGTATCAATGCTGTGTACCACAAAATGTGCAAGTAGCATGTCTGTTAATTGGCACTTGATAGGGCTATGCAGGCAAACAGGGGAATTAGAATAAGGACTTGGAATTCACCCTCCCTGTAAGAGTCAGCTTTGTGGCAAAGACTTTCTCTTGTTCTTGTTTTATAAATAGTAAATAATTAAACTATTGTAGTTAGACACTACTTAGAAGCACCACAAATGATAAGATTCAGAACTGTTTAGGTTTCAAAACTACATCCAATGTGCTGGTGCTGGTTATTTTCTTAAATATATATTTTTATATCCTATATTAATGCTAGAGATGCAATATGATCTGCCAGTAAAATTATTTTTGAAACTAGATGAATAATGTTTTAAATTCCAGCCCCAGCTGGCAACATCCACACCAGTTCAGTCAATCTTCAGTCACTCAAGCAGCATGCCCCAAGATTCTCACTACACCTTTCTAAACATACTGGAAAATATTAAGATAGAACCAAACACCCTAATACTGGGTGATTTTAACTACCCTGCCATTAACTGGGAAAACTACTCATGTCCCAACACCTTTGCGCAACGGTTCTTGGAATTCATAAATTCCAACGCCCTGGATCAACTAATCCATAGTCCCACCAGTGGCTCCAATATCCTAGACCTGGTCATTACCAACATGGGAAATCAATGCTCCATACCTATGGTCACCCCCTCGTTAGTCAGGTCTGACCATAAGCTAATCACCCTTAACATCCACATCCCACCCCCACCCGTAAAGAAACCACCATAAAAAACTTCTCCAAAGCCAACTTCATGCTACTCAAGTCAGAAGTGACAAACTTCATGACACCCATGCAGACGGGAACTGAAAGTTCAACTGCTGAATCCTACACTAAGGCACTGTACGAGCACATCCATTCATGCATGAAACGTGCCATCCCAAATAGAACCAAAATGCTCTCATCCAAAAAAAGGAAGCCAATCTGGTGGTCCCCTGCCATAAACAAACTTTACAACAAAAGGAAGAAACTTTTGCAGAAAAGAGGAAAATCCCAGGATACAAAAAACTCCCTTACTAGCCTCAGTAAGAAACTGAGATGCCTCATAAAATCCTCCAAAGCTAGTTATGAAAATAAAATTGCCAAAGATTCCAAAGACAACCACAAAGCATTCTATAACTATGTCAAGAATCTAAATGGCAATGCTCAGATCTGCTCTGAGCTAAAACAGAATGGCATTAAATATACTGATCCAAAGGATATTGCCAATATCCTGGCAGATCGATTCAGTGCCAACTTCACCCCCCTCTCACCCCCCAAATGGCCCATTTCAATACCGGAAGATTGCCAAATTCCAGTAATAACGGCCACACAGGTACAAAACGCACTCTCTAAAGCCAAGAATACAGCATCCATGGGACCAGATGACATCCCGGGCTGTGTACTACATGAACTACAATATGAACTGGCACCTCACCTAAGTGTCATGTTTAATCATAGCCTCACCTCAGGTTTTGTGCCCACTGAGTGGCGCAGAGCTACAGTTATCCCAATCCACAAGGGGGGATCCACCTTGGATCCCGGAAACTACCATCCCATCAGTCTGACAAGCCTTATCTGCAAGGCCATGGAGCGTATTATCATGGAACTTATAAACAAAGACATTGGCAACCTTCAAACACTGGACCCCACCCAGTTTGGGTTTGTGAAGGGCCGATCTTGTCTCCTGAACCTGATTGACTTCTTTGAATCAGTCTCCAGAGCCATGGACAAGGGTAAGGTGGTCCACACAGCCTATCTAGACCTTGCCAAGGCCTTTGACACCATCCCCACTCTGGAATCATAGATACACTTACTAAGTTGGGCATTAATCCCTATGTCACCCAATGGGTTGCTAAATGGCTTACTGATAGAACCCACACTGTAAAAGTAGCCGACTCCAAATCCAGCTCCAGACAAGTGACAAGTGGAGTACCTCAGGGTTCAGTCCTGGGGCGCTCTTGTTTGGCATCTACTTCTCTGAAGTACAGGTCAACACTAAGGGACTCTGGCTAACAAAGTTTGCAGATGACTGCAAACTGGGAGCCATTATTGAATCCCCAAATTATGTGGATACTCTACAAAAGGGCCTTACAGAAACAGATGCTTGGTGCCAGAGCCATGGGCTCAAGCTCAATGCCAAGAAATGTATTGTTATCCCCTTTGGGAAAAAACATGTATCCATGAATTACCATATAGGTGGCAGTACACTAAACACAGAAAGTGTGATAAGAGACTTAGGGACACAGGTGGACAGTGGTCTCACCTTCGATAACTACATCGCCACAACAGTCAGAAAATCCTTCTATGTGGCACACCTCATCACGAAGGGCTTTTCATCCAGAAAAAAGGAGGTCATTGTCCCACTGTACTCATCCCTCATTAGACCCATTATAGAATACAACGCCCCATTTGGTATGTACCTCTCAAGACATCTGCAACAACTGGAAAGGCCTCAGAAATACCTCACTAAAAGAATCACAGGCCTAAAGCAGATGCGCTACGCTGACCGCCTTAAAAAACTCCAGCTATACTCTGTCGCATATCGTCTACTCAGAGGCGATCTCTGCTTAACATACAAGGCCATGTCAAACCCAGAGCTGTTGGACATGCTACACTTAAAGAAATCCCAATCCCTCAGAGCTACACGCTCCAGGGATCTAAACCTTGTCATCACAATAAACAAAACATGCTGGAGGGATAGGTTCCTGACCCAGAGACACCCCAGACTCTGGAATAGATTGCCCATACATGTCAAGCAGAGTGCCTCTTTGGACCTCTTCAAGAGGAACCTTGACGATTGGATGGGAGAAAGGAAATTCACCCCACGGATCACGTCAGTCGCCCTGCTAGACAGGGGTCCAGGAAAGTAAATAATGTGGGAAGAAATAGCCAGGGAATTGTTATGGCTAGGCTTGTATAGGCCCTAGGGCTGATAGCGTAGTACCAACCTATGAACCAACCTATTATATGATTCCTTTTTCAAATACAGGAAAAACAAGCTAAGAAAACAACAGTGAAATAAATGCATCTATTACTTTGCCAACACTGAGATATTATCACTCAGCCAAACGCTGTAGGTTACCGAGTCCAGACTAGAGATGGCCAACAAGAACATATATGGCTAAGGAATTCTTCTGAATATTAACCACCTTTTAGTGACCTTACACAAAGATGACATTCTGCAAATGGGATGAACTTGTCATTGAAGTTCAGGTATGAAATGAGTTCTTCATTATCTGCACACTTTCACCTCCTTCGTGACATTTGAAAGTCTACCTTTCTGAGGAGAAATACAAAAGCAGCCTGAGAAAACAAAGATGTAGAGTCACCAGGCATGACACATTTTTATGAGTGAGACCTGAGACAGGCTATGAAATGCAAGTTTAGAAGTTTTGATAAGACACAGATCTCAAATCGTCTGCAGTTCTCTACTAGATTAGGAAGGAATTTATGTCTCACCCCGGGAGTAGCAGTAGACACTAAAAGAACACTAAGGCTCCTTTGATGACTTTTGAGGACCTGGACCCAGTCTTGCACAGTCTATGTTGAAATAATGAGATAATTTCAATGCATTTTTCTGGTGCATTGTTTCCTGGCTATGAGGGAGAGTGGATTGTTCATTCTTTTTTTTTTTTTTTTTTTTTTTACTTGGAGGCCACTTTCATCACAAATCCTCAAACTATTAACCACTTAATTCTTAAGTACATCTTTTTCTAAGTCATAAACATAGATTTTACGTGAAAGATAATTGATTGGTATCCTTGGTTGTGAACTAATATTCTCATCTTATTCTTCTCCTGGCACAATGGTTTCTATCCAACATGAATAAGTAGACAAAAGAGCAACTGGCTACCAAATTATGCTGCTAAGAATATATGTGGCAGGTAGTGTAAGGGATTCATACACATCATTCTGAAGGAATATAAATTGAACTGTATGGTGTCTAGGAGAAACAGAAATAATTGTAAGTATTTACACAAATGTAGTAATACACTTAAAGTAATGTATATCAGAACTTGATTGTTACATAGCTGAGAGAGAATGTTAAATAATGCAGAAAGGTAAAAGGATTTAGAAATCATAGTGGATCAAAGCAGAGTGGCTTGAGTACAAATAGAAGTGTACCTGCTGATGATTCCATTGTCAGGCACACTGACCCCATGTTAAAAAGTTAGATAAAAACAAGACAACTGCTAGTTCTGTCTCCAACATCAGGAACCATGGTATTGTGAGAGATGTTCAGTCACTTACAGCAGGCAGATGTGAATATGACCTCATGCTAGCCCCAATGGGAGCGAATGATTTGAGGTGCTCAGCCCTGAGAGACATGCAGAGACATGTTGAATCTCATTACATGTGCCAAGTACAGGTAAGACGCTGGTCCTGAAAGGAATCTCACATTCATCCAGAATGATGCCTAAATACAAAGAAAAGATAATTGGCTTCAAAAATTGGCTAAGTACTTGGTATCATCCTGGAGGAGCTCAATATGAGTCAGCTTTAGGTGGGATATTAGACAAACAATGTGCAGCTCCTCTCCTTCAGCAGCTTCCATTTACTTGCCAAAACCCTTGCTACCACCATAGTGCCTTTGTTTGTGCAGAGCCTGGCTACTGGACACTCTGATGTAACAGATAAAGACAAAGATAAAGTTATAGCATATTCCAGATTCTTAATATCAAATTGTCTGATCTGAAGCCTACCTGCAACTTGAACACATCCATGTTTGTTTAGTAACTGAAACTTAGTTTAATTGTTAAGATAGCGCTCCCCACCAACCTGGGTTTAGCAGTTAGCATTCATTCAAATCAAAGAAAAACTACATGGGCATTTACATATTTCTCAGAATACGTATCACCTCTATATAAATCCCCCAAGACCCTCAAAAAGAATTCACTGGACTCCAATTTACCCTAAACAAAACACATTATAAAGTTATTGCCAGTTATAGGATGATCTATATATGCCTGGGCAACCATGAAAAATTCCTGAATGTACATTCTGAAGTACTCATAAAGAAAAAATGTCTTATTGTTGCGTGATTTGAACTATCCATTGATAAACTAGTCAGCTAAAACTCAGAAAATGAGTATACCCAAAAATTCCTGGATTTATTAAATATGAAATTACCTAGAACAATTAGTTTACCGACGATCTGATGCAAAACATTCTAGATCTTGCCTTTACCAATAGCACCATCATGTCCAGTACCCAAAGTATAACCATTCCTGGTTAAATCTGTCCATAAACTAGTCATCCTCTTCTTGAAAGGCTGAAACATATTCCCCAGAGTGAACAAATTAGGGGGGTGTGGAGAGCTTTATTTTGTCTTTGGATTTTTTTTTTTTTGGAGCAGCGATTTTTTTCCCTGGTTCAATAATATGTGGTTTCGGGTATTGTTTGATTAAAGAGCCTTTTGGGAGTTTCAATCTTCTAATATATACCCCGAATTAGAATTTGTGGACTTCAAAAGCATAAACCTACTTAAGCTCTATAATGATATATCAGAATTTACTTACAATATCACCAGCCCCTATGCAGCTTCAGCTCCTACTTACAATACAGTTCTACTCCCACTTGGAAAACTGTTTAGACTTGTCAGTCCTTACTATAACCAAACATATGGGGAAATTCAACTGGTTGTCTATGAATATAAATAAGTTCCACAACAAAAGTAAAAAAAAATAAATAAAGTTCTAGAATAACTCAAAATCTGTACACATTAAAGACTCTGTCCAAAGGATCAGCAGGAAACTAAAAGATACCATCAGGAACATCAACACTAAACAGAAATTGAAAATAGCAAATGAAGCTGATAAGTCCTTATTTGGTTATGTCATAAAATTAGGAAACAGTACCCAGAAGTGCTCTAACCTATCAAAGAATGGCATCAGGCATGCTGTCAGACCCAGGACATAGCAAATATCCTAGCAGATAAGTTGAATACAAACTTTCAGAATATGGTTATCAAAATTATGCAAATTACTGAATCCCTGACATTACCAAATATCTTGAAGGAGCACGTAATGCTTATGCTCTCAAAAGCCAAAAAATACTACTTTAGTGATACCAGCAACGTACCTTGATGCCTGATAAATAGTGTCAAACATATCCTCATGAAACACTAAACATGGTTTTAGCCAAAAGGCAGAAAAAGCAATCTCCTAAAATTACTTAACTTAAACTTAACCACAGAATATGTCCCTGAAGAGTGGACAACTACTGTCACAATGCCTTTTCATAAAGTGGAGAAACTACAGACCTATCGGTCTAACTAGTCTAATCTGCAAAACCATGGAGTGCAATTCATAAACTGTGATATCAGAAATATACACCGTAATCCTCAGCCATTTGCTTTTGTCAGAGGGAGGTCATATCTGCTTTAATTAAGTTCTTTGACAGGATCACAGAGGCTACAAGTAGTGATGGCTCAGTCCACACAGCCTGTCTGGACCTGGCAAAGGCATTCTCCACCTGTTTCCATTCTGATATTGTAAATAAACTAGTATGTGGTACATGGTAAGGTGGATAGCAAAATGGCAAAAAGACTTCACATAGGCAAAAAGAAGGATTTTTTTATACTTTCAGCTTATTTAAATAATTTTCAGTTTTGGTTTACAGAAAGTAAAGTCAGTTTTCTATTTCATCATTTCATTTATTTTTGGTTTGAGCTTCCAGGCTAAGACATTTAATGTCAGTTTCCTCCTTGGGATGTTGCTTCTTGAGCAAACTTAACCAAGCCTGGCAAGTCCATGATGCCTACTGTTTTTTTCCATCTTTACATTCTCTGACCCTAAAGTCCCTAAAATGTTGGCATCTGTTAGAGCAAAAATATTTCCTGTAGGATAGTCATGGAAACTGACATTTCAGCTAACAAACATCAGATTTATCTGACGTTTGAATTCTTGTTGGATGAATTAAAAAGTTACCTGATGAAAATTTTGATGGCCCAAGTCCTTTAATATGCACACATACACCTGCTGATATGAGCTTTTTTATAATGAAGGCACTGCAGTCAATGTCTGCACTTGTCCTTAAATGCAGCAGCCTCAGAGCAGAGTGTATCTTATCTGGGGAAAGGGAGCAAACCCCCTGCATGGAATGGACTGGGGATTTGTGTTCTACAGAAAAAAGTCTCAAAACCATCTAAATCATATTTTGGGCAGCATCACGTGACTAACAAAGAATGAAAAGTAGAACATTTACCACTGTATGCACTGAAAATGTTTAATCTTTTGACATGCAGACATGTCCTAGCTAGTCACATATCTTAGCTTTTCTGGTATAAACGTTAGCTGTAAATAAGTGGTGCTTTAATGTGATATAGTGCCAGACAAAGTGTTAGCCAATTACAGCATAATGTAATAGATTTCGCAGCTCTGTGCTGTCTAGGAATTGTTTTACTGTTGGAATTTTCCAAAGGAAGAATTATTTCATAGGTTCGTAAGTTTGGTGAAGAAGCACAAGGCTGATACCCTATATCCCATGTTAGAAATTGCTCGTGCAATCATCCAGTTCCTGACTGAAGGTATGGCTTGATGAGTTACTTTTGATTGAAATGGGGAGTGAGGGACTTTAAGATATGAAGTTGTAATAATTTTTGCTGTGGTCAATATTAATTTTTATTGAGGCCTAGTATCCTCTTATATTCATGTTATTAAGGGGGTATTGTATGCAAAGGATTTCAAAAAGAATGAGGTCCATTAATTTTCTGTATATCAGGAATAAGTTTTTTCCGAAAAGCTGATAAGATGCAGAGAAGAGAGAGAAGAGAGATAGTTACTGCAGTCTTTGGCTATAAGGCACACCGTGAAGCTTTTGATTCTCTCTATGAGAAATGTTTGTCCTTTCTTCATTTGTAGCTGATCGCATATGAGTAAATTACAGAGCTAGGTGTAGTATGCCATAATTGCTCAGATAAGAGGTATATACATGGAAACATTCCCTTCTATAGCTGTTGACCCAATGGGGAGTAAGTGGGTAACTCCATATGCTTTGCAGATGATACTGTCTGTGTGGGTGTCAGATCAAATGCCATCATCTACAAGGAGCTTTTTCAACTTTCAGTTGTTACCCATCAACAGCATATAAAGTTGGAGGGATACTTTTGCAAAATGCCAGAATGCTACTTTTTTGTCATTGAAAGCAAGTTCCTATCTACTGCATTATTCATGTGTAATGTTAACTGCAATTTGAAGGGAGGTAGTGTCAGCTAAGTTTTGCAGTCATCTGCATATTTGATAAGCCATGCAAAGGAGTCACTACTGACATTCAACAAAAAAAAAACAAAGACAAAAAGGACTAGTGACAGGAGAAAGCCCCGAGGAACTAAAGGAGCTCTTCTGTTATTTCCTTTTATGTATAACTCTGTAAGCTATTCGAGGACCCAAGTTTTTATACCTTAATTTATGTTTAGATTTCTGAGTTTATTTATGATTCCATTATGGGGTATAGTGTCCGTCATGATACCTAGATTGAAGTAAGAACTACCGATAGATAAATCTTCATCCAGAGGGGTGGTGGTTATACTCTCACTGAGAATTTGCAGGTTTAAACATACAAGATCTACTCTTACAAAACCACACTGGGTTAGGCCATGGAGAAGTAAGTCTCTTCTGCCTGAAAAGTTCCATGATGAGCCTCTCCATCACCTTGCACAGTATGTTTGCGAGACTGATCTGTCTGTAGTCATCAGGACAAGGATGTAACCAGTTTTTAATGCTCCATTAAAATGTGTATAAGGGGGTATCTATCCATCCATGCTTAAAGTCACAACCAACTCATATAGTGACCCCATAAACAACTGGCACCATCCATGGAGTTTACTAGGCAAGTTGGGAATGAAGCAAGTAGGGAATGAAAGTAGACAACATGGCCTTTTTTCTGTATTACACACTCACATGCACACACACACACACACACACACACACACACACACACACACACACACACACACACACGCACACAGTCTTAGGAATAATTTACATTTCACACTCCAACTACCACATATCTTTGAGAGCTGGAAGGAAACCAGTGAACCCAGAAAAGACTGCTGAACACAAGCAAGCCATGCAGACTCCATATTGAAGGCCTCACCTTTCCATCCATGGGCTTATACAAGGGTATATTTCATTACACAAATTAAATTCACTGGTATCTCATCTGGCCCTATGAAACTGCTGTTTCTGACCTTACTGAGGACAGTGGTGACTATTTCAGATGTAATTTCACATTGGACTGTGCTGCAAAAAGGAATAGTGAATGGAGTTTCTCCCTTTCTGACCTGAAATTTACTCATAATCTGTATTGTAATATTTTTGGTATATGTTTGCTGTGTGCGTGCGTGTGTGTGTGTGTGTGTGTGTGTGTGTGTGTGTGTGTGTGTGTGTGTGTGTGTAGATATCATTTTGTTCTAGCACACAAAATTCTTGTTCCTTCTACTTTCAAATGTGGTTGTAGAAGGTGTTATTATCACCCATCCTGGTGTCA
Source organism: Protopterus annectens (assembly GCF_019279795.1). NCBI lineage: Eukaryota > Metazoa > Chordata > Ceratodontiformes > Protopteridae > Protopterus > Protopterus annectens. Next base: position 1,179,537,557 of record NC_056735.1, on the reverse strand, counting down.
AATTTTGTCTTGAATGAAACTTTGCTTCTCTACACTGTTTTAATACGTCCTTTTTTTGGATGGAGTTGGCCTTGTTACATTGGACTGAATAATGTCTGAAGCAGAAAGGGGGATGAATTTGTCAACATAGTTGTTTGAAGTGTTGAATAGGATTAGTATGAGGACTGAAATAGGGATGAATTTGCCAATGCAGTTGTTTAACATGTTTAAAAAGGCTGTGAATTATTGACCAGCCACTTGGGGACAGGCTAATATGAGGCTCAGGATAACTTACACAAGGTGACTGTTAATGGAAGCACATTTGCCATTCAAACAATCCTTAATGGTGGTATCCTTTTAAATTAGGTTTGTTTTGGCAATGAAGAAACAGTATACTATTATAGTATAGAACATTACAGTATTGTGTTCAGTGTGAAAAGGGAATAGGGTGGTGTTTAGTTCAGCACAGATGCTTGGCAGGATGATATCTAACATGTTTCTACCCTTTGTTGGCATTTTTAACATATTTTCAGGATATTTAATATTTATGAAGTACAGTAGTTTTTGCGTACAGTTATTGGCTGAGGCATAGTTTTTCTAATCATTGGAAGAGTAATTTAGGTAACCAAGTTGTAAATGATTTCCTGCTGTAGCAGAGGTTCTAAATTTATCAAGGAAGTGGTCACCTTCTTGAGAAAATGTAAAGAGAGATAGTGATAACATATTACAAAATTCTACTTTGTGTTATTTATTGCAACCTGGATTTGGAATACGTCATACTCACAGCATGTTCCTAAAACCTTGCTTTTGAACACTGAATTTAGAAAATGTATACACCACCTTCTTACTCAGTGACAACCAAGTATTTATGGAATGTAGCCTAGGTCTTTAAACCATATATTTGTGATGGTGTGTGCTCCATTTATCTCAATGACAAGCTAAGTTTAGCATGGCTAGGCAGCTTTTTTTTTTTGTTAGGTTATAAGTGTGGATGAGTTCCACCTTCGCCTTATTGTTATCTGTGGATTTTAGCATAGAATGATCATTAATCTGACCCAGCCTAAGTGGTACAAAGGGAGGGGAGTGCACCCTTTTCATTACTCTAACCATTTTGCAAACAGGTATACTCCACACCTTGTAAAATAGGCATGAGCTCCACACATCTTATCCCAAGTGGCAAGGCTGTAAATCTCCCTGGATCAATACCATAACATAAGCCAATTGATGAAGCCAGTAATCTGTGACAGTCTTTTATCTAATTTTGTGAGTGCAGAGTCAGTGTGTTAAATCATGGAGTTACAAATTATGAGGGCCTTTCCAGTATGTCTTGTTTTATTTTAGTTTTAAGGAAGGATCTAGTAGCTAAGCTATTAAACTGTTTTCTTGTACTTGGCATAGGATAACTTTTAGTATATGACATGGTCACTTGAGGTATGTGTCCAGTAGATGTACAGGACTCAGAGTGAATGGGTTAGCATCTCTGCATAAGTTTTGCAGATACAGAAGTGCTCACTGACCATTGTATGTGTGGAGAGCTTTATGTCTAATTTAAGTAAGTATCTGCATCTGTCTCACTTGAACTCATTGGTTTCAATTAAATGGAAGTTTTCAATGAGCTTTAAGTGGTTCATACTTGATACAATGAGTCCTGATACAAGAAGGTTAGCGATGGATATTTCAGGTTGTTCCTGCATTTTCTGATTTAGAAGAGAAGTACATTGAGTTATAGAATGGAGGCTGGACTGTGTTAAAAAGCTACAGGGAATTTGCATTACTCACTTATCTATGACCACGTACAAACAGGGGTGTATGGTTATTCATCCAAGGGTAAAAGCATTGAAAGGCATTACATTGTAAATGTCATTCATCAAAACATCCTCATGTGGGGGGGGCTGAACCCTCACACCCCCCACTAATTATATATACCAACTCAGTGATCGCACTACAATAGGGTTACCACCTGTCCCACTTTACGAGGGACAGTCCCTCTTTGGGCAGTTGTGTCCTGCAAAACATTAAAAAAATGGCAAATGTCCTCAGATTTTAGGGCAAAAATATTTCCTATGTTTTATGTAATAGTTGCATAAAACTGTGAAGATTGGAGGAAGATGGGTGAAGGCTGCCAGCCTAGTCAAATAGAATTTGATACATAATTCTATCAATTGTATAAATAAATGTAAAATACAGGCTTGTGCTTTTAAATGAAAGAAAACACTGTAAAATGTGAACGTCAAGATTTTTGCAACATTGCCATCTGCTGTAAGGAAAACCAAGCCAAGCATTTCAAATGTGTCTTTTGAAGCTGAAAAGATCTTATGAATCTCTTTTATGTTTACAAGTCAGCTCCAGTGAGTCTGGATGAACGTTTCAGGCCCATTATTTTAAGGTTAAAGTTAAGGGCCAGAATTTAAATGTGGAAGGTGCTTTATTGCTCTGGTTTCAGCTAGAGTGTATAAGTGAAATGCCTTTTATTGCTGTAGTCTCCTGAGCAGGTGTTAGCTTGTTAAATAATGCAGTTGTGGCTTGGGAACTCCAAACCTAAGTGTCAAAGTGATGTAATTTGGGAGGGCCTCAGCAGAGCTGCATGTTAGTGTTTAAAAACTATTGCTCAGTGAGAGACTGGAAGCATTTTGATCTTGGACATTTAACCCAGCATTGCTTGCTCTTTATGTATGTAAGTAAGATTATAGACCTGTGTTTTCTCTTTAAGATTAGCTAAAGATTAGAAAGTTAGATTAAGTGTTTTTCTTTGACATCAGACCTGTCCTACTGTATTGTTTTAAGTTTCTGTTTGATCTCTGAACTCTTAGATATATCTGTGGTGCAGTAGTTTTGTCTTGTGTTTTAATTATTTATTATTAAATATTTTAAAATCTTTACCTGTGACTGGTTTATGTAGAGATAGTTTAACCTCTAAAGTACATTACATATTTACAGATTTTACTGTCTAAGTCACTCTAATAAGCCTTAAACTGTATAGTCACATTACCAATTGGATAATAATATTGCACAGTAATAATTGGACACCCTTTTAAGGGCCTTTTAGTAGCTGATAATTATATTAAGCTGGTTGTGGCAGTAATTACTACCATATAGTCTGGTTAAAGGGGCACAGCTGGAGAATCTGTGTCAGCCTTTCCCAGGAGTGTCTGTGAAATTGTATAAATACTTATCACAAAATGTGTGTGTGTCAGCTACCTGGGCAGGGACACGAAGCACTGGTTGGACAGAGAGGGTACTGGAGGTTAGCTTGCCAGCTAGGCTGAGAGTTGGACCCTATAGCTGTGCCAGTGGGGTGTCTTATTGGGGACTTGGTGAGCAAGGGAGCAACCAGCCCCAGACTGACTGTGATCTCTGTGTGCACTTAAGGGAAATTGTACTTTACTGTATGTATTAGTTATCCTTTCCTCGTCTAGGAGACAACCTCCCTGGTGTTAGTGGTGAGAACTGAGGCTCCTTGATTGCTGGGCCAGGACACGGTCGTCACATATTGGTGGCAGTGGTTGGGATATCCTATCACATATTGGTGGCAGTGGGTGGGATATCCTATCACATATTGGTTTGCTGTGGTGGGATCCACATCACATATTGATTAGTTGGCAAACACTAATTGGCTTGTAGTGGTGTGAGTAGTGCTAATTCATGTACCTTATGTACAGTGATCTCTAAAAGTGTTTTGTACTCTAAAACAGCCATGCAGTGTATACTCAGAGTTCAGATCACAATTGTTTTATTTATTTTGTTAGCTTAGTGTTAGTCAGGGTGAGAAAGCAGCATGTCAGCAGAGAAGTATGGAAAGCTGACAAGGAGCCAGCTGGTGGAGATGTGCCAAGCTAGGGGACTAGTGCATGGAAACCTGACTAAGGCAGACCTGACTGCAGCCTTGGTTACAGCTGCATCAGAAGACAGCAGCCTGGAGGACAATCAGACTGACAGTGGAGATACAATATCCTCAGAGAATGGACAGCTCAACCTTTCTGCAGTGGACTTAAAAATCCAGCTGGAGCTAAAGAGACTTGAGTTGGAGGCCAGGCATATGGAACTAGAAGCAGCTGAGAAAATGAGGAGTCTACAAGCTGAGGAAAATTAACGGCAGAGGAGGCATGAGAGGGAAATGCTGACTCTTCACCATAGTCATGGAGGTAATGTGGAAGGAAGTAACCGGACCCCAGAAGCACAAAAGGTCAGTACATTTCTTCCACAGTTTAAAGAGGGGGATAATTTTGATAGCTTCATTCTTGAGCGGGTATGTAAACAGTATGAAGTTGACCAAGGGCTCTGGGTACAGTTCCTGACCCCCTTACTCTATGGTAAAACTGTAACTTCTTTAGCAAAAATGCATGACACTGACTGTTTTGATTATACTGCTGTAAAAAGACTCTTGTTGGAATGTTTTAAGCTAACACCTGAAATGTATACGAAAAAGTTTCATGAGCAAAGACGCAATGCAGATGAAAATGTATGTGAATATGTTGCTGAACTGAGCACTTATTTTCATAGCTGGGTGAGTGGATGTCAGGTCAACACTTTTGAAGGGATGGCAGACCTTTTGGTAAGGGAACAAGCCCTTAGCACTTTGCCTGAGGACATGAGGATCTGGTTAGCTGATAGACAGTGTGCTACTTCAGAAAAGCTGGGGAAGAAGGGAGACCTATACCTAGCAAGCAGGGCAGCCGTGCACAGGAAAGGGACCCTCAGTACTACTCATGGGACTAAAGGAACCCATGGTGGGCAGCACAGACTGCCCCAACAGACTCCACCAGTAGCAGGGGAAGACACTAGTCCAGGTATATGTCCAGGGTTAAATGTTTTGAATACAACCAGTGGGGCCATGTAGCATACAGGTGTCCACGGAGGCAAGGTGGGGAACAAAAGGTGAAAGAGCCAGTAAGTGGGAAAGACAAAATGCCAACAGTGGGTTGTCTTGAGACAACAGGGGTATGGAACTACCATCCTGCAGATGTCCTGAGAGGGAAGGATTTGGATGAGGCAGTACTATGTACTTATGCAGTTACATGCAGTGAGACTAGGAGACAAGCATGTGGGTCTGGTAGCCTGGGGGAGACCCAGACAGACTGCATACTTGCAGCCAGGACTGCTGAGGTGGTTACTTCAAGGAGTGAGCTTCGCTGTAGCAGTGAGACTGAATGTGAGCCACAGCTGCTTGTGGGTACTGATGTTTCCTTGGACAGGGTAACTGCAAAGTAGAGGTGATTAGTAGTACCCAGGTTGACAGTGAGGCACCGCTGTCAGAGGATGCCAGACTTCCTGTGGAAGGGGAGCTGGGAAGGGTTACAAGGAGAGAGCTGAGACAGGCTCAGCTCTCAGACCCTACATTGCAAGACCTGAGGCATGTAGCAAGGGAGGCACCTGATTCTCAAGGGAAGGGGGAATCTGAATACTGGGACAAAGGGTTACTGTACAGAGAGTGAAACCCTGAGGGAGGGCTAGAAGGTGAGAGAGTACAGCAGTTGGCAGTGCCTAGAGCTCACCATCTGGCGCTTCTAGCCATAACCCATGATATTCCCTTTGCAGGTCATATGGGCATAAAACGGAAAAAGGGGCATATTATACAAAACACATATTGGCCTGGAATTTCGAGAGATGTAACAGGGTACTGCAGGACCTGTGAGCAGTGCCAAAAGGTAAGCAAGCAGCAGACAAGGTAAGAGCTCCTTTGCCTGTGATTGAGGAGCCATTTCAGAGGGTAGTTATGGGTATTGTGGGTCCTCTGAGTACCCCACGTTCCACAGAGGTATATCCTAGTGATTGCAGATTATGCTACACGATACCCTGAGGCAGTGGCTTTGTCCTCCATTGAGGCCAAGAAGGTGGCAAATGCTTTGCTAGAGATTTTCAGCAGGGTAGGTTTCCCAAAGGAAACACTGTCTGACAGAGGTGCCAATTTTATGTCAGACCTGCTAGCTTGTCTGTGGAAGTCCTCAGGGGTGAAGCACATGAAGACCACCCCCTACCATCCACAGACTAATGGTCTTGTTGAGAGGTTAAACTCTACAATCAAGTCCATGCTACGGGCATTTGCACATCAGTTTAAGAGGGAGTGGGACAAATATTTGCCCCATCTGTTGTTTGCTTACAGAGAGGTTCCCCAGAAATCTACAGGTTTTTCACCCTTTGATTTGTTGTATGGGCATAGGGTGAGGAGACCTCTAGATTTAATTTGAGATGAGTGGGAAGGCGAGTGTGAGTCTCACTAGGGGTCTGATGTGGCATATTTCCTGAACCTCAGGACAAGGCTCAAGGAACTCATGGGCCTGGCCCAAGAGAACCTGGCAGAAGCCCAATAACAGAAAAAGGTGTGGTATGACAGGAATGCTCGAGCTAGAAAGTATGCTGTAGGGCAGCAGGCGATGGTTCTCATTCCTATCAGACACAACAAGTTGCAAGCAGCTTGGGAGGGACCCTACAAGGTGGTAAGAAAGGAAAGTGATGTTAACTACATGATGAAACTGCTAGGCAGAAGGCAGGAGCACAAATTGTACCATGTTAACATGATGAAACCTTACCATGATAGGGAGGCCCTTGTGGTGAGCATTTGCAGTGGATTACAGGAGGAGTCTGAGAGAGATCTTCTGACTGATCTCATCAGTGAGGCTCAGGCTGACACCTCGGTGGAAGGGGTAGCAATGTCCCTGCAGCTATCTCCTACCCAGGTTTGAGAAATCCGAGCAGTGTTGCAGGGGTTTGGGGGCATGTTCACCGGGAAACCAGGGAGCACCCACCTGGTGCAGCACCAGGTGGATAAAGGATCCCAAAAGCCTATCAGGCAGGCCCCTTATAGGGTGCCTGAGAGAGTCAAACAGACTCTGAGGGAAGAGGTACAGGAGATGTTGGAACTAGGGGTGATTCAGGAGTCCAACAGTCCCTGGGCCTCCCCAGTGGTACTGGTGCCAAAGAAGGATGGCAGCACCAGGTTCTATGTGGATTACATGAAATTAAATAGTAACACAGAGGCAGATGCTTATCCCATGCCTAGGACAGATGAGAACCTAGAGCAGCTGGGTGGGTCTAAGTATCCTACAACCAGTGATCTTACCAAGAGTTACTGGCAGGTGTCTTTGACTCCCAGTGCTAGAGAGAAGTCAGCCTTTGTGACCCTTTTGGCTTGTATGAGTTCACAAAGATGCCCTTTGGGATGAAGAATGCCCCAGCAAGTTTCCAGAGGCTGATAGATCATATCTTAACAGGAGCAGGAGGGTTTGCCCTCACTTACATGGATGATATTGCTATCTACAGCCATTCCTGGCAAGGGCACCTTCAGCATGTCAGGGAGGTGCTGGGCAGACTACAGAGGGCAGGGTTGACCATTAAGACAAGCAAATTTCAGGTGGGTATGGCAGAGGTCTCCTACCTAGGACATAGAGTTGGGAGTGGTAAGATAAGGCCAGGACCTGCCAAAGTGGAAGCCGCTCAGGCATGGCCTGCACCTGTTACCAAAAATCAGGTGAGGGCATTCTTAGGGACAGCAGGGTACTACAGAAAGTTTGTTCCCAATTATAGTACCATAGCTGCTCCCCTCACAAACATGACAAGGAAGAGCAGGCCAGATAAGGTAGTGTGGACCCAGCAGGTGAACAGGCATTTCAGAAGCTTAAGGAAGCTTTGGGAGGACCCCCTGTGTTAGCCAGTCCAGACTATAGCAAATAATTTGTTGTGCAGGTTGATGCTTCAAACTATGGGGTGGGGGCTGTACTTAGCCAGATTTCTTCAGAGGGAGAAGAGCACCCAGTGGTTTATCTCAATCGTAGACTCCAACCCAGTGGAGGAATGCTATGCAGTGGTAGAAAAGGAATGTCTAGCCATAGTGTGGGCACTACAAAAACTTCAGCCTTATCTGTATGGAAGAAAATTCACTGTGATGACAGATCACAACCCTCTAACATGGTTAAACAGAGCCAGTCAGCAAAATGCCAAGTTACTAAGATGGAGCCTGGGGTTGCAAGCATATATGTCAGTGCAGCACCACAGTGGGAGTAGCAATGCCAATGCAGATGGGCTCCCACGACAGGGAATGGGGTTAGATACACCCAGATAGATCTGACACTCTCAAGCGATGTTTCTCAAGGGGCACTTGAAAAACTTGCTTGAGTTCCCCAGGGGGGAGGAGATGTGAAGATTGGAGGAAGATGGGCGAAGGCTGCCAGCCAAGTCAAATAGAATTTGATACATAATTCTATCAATTGTATAAATAAATGTAAAATACAGGCTTGAGAGACTGGAAGCATTTTGACTTTGGACATCCAACCCAGCACTGCTTGCCCTTTATATATGTAAGTAAAATTATAGCACTGTGTTTTCTCTTAAGATTAGCTAAAAATTAGAAAGTTAGATTAAGTGTTTTTCTTTGACATCATACCTGTCCTACTGTATTGTTTTAAGTTTCTGTGTGATCTCTGTATATCTCTGTGGTGTAGTAGTTTTGTCTTGTGTTTTAATTATTTATTATTAAATATTTTAAAACCTTTAACTGTGGCTGGTTTATGTAGAGATCATTTAACCTCTAAAGTACATTACATATTTACAGAATTTACTGTCTAAGTCACTCTAATAAGCCTTAGACTGTATAGTCACATTACCAATTGGATAATAATATTGCACAGTAATAATTGGACACCATTTTAAGGGCCTTTTAGTAGCTGATAATTATATTAAGCTACTGGTGGCAGTAATTACTACCGTGTAGTCTGGGTAAAGGGGCACAGCTGGAGAATCTGTGTCAGCCTTTCCCAGGAGTGTCTGTGAAATTGTATAAATACTTATCTCAAAGTGTGGGTGTGTGTCAGCTACCTGGGCAGGGACACGAAGCACTGGTTGGACAGAGAGGGTACTGGAGGTTAGCTTGCCAGCTAGGCTGAGATCTGGACCCTATAGCTATGCCAGTGGAGAGTCTTATTGGGGACTTGGTGAGCAAGGGAGCAACCAGCCCCAGACTGACTGTGATCTATGTGTGCACTTAAGGGAAATTGTACTTTACTGTGTGTATTAGTCATCCTTTCTAATAGAAGTCGCCCTCTCTGGTGTCAGTGGTGAGGATTGAGGCTCCTTGATTGCTGGGCCAGGGTAGAGGCATCACAAAAACAATTATTCTGTATCTGACACACCAAAATTTTATAAGAAACAGAATAAATAACTAAAATGCTACAAGAATAAGCTTTTATTTAGGCAAAAAAGTGAAGTTCTGTCCTTTGTACTGGCCGTGGGTATGCTTTGCCCTGCAAAATCTGATGTTTTTACCAAAATGTCCCACTTTGGGCATTTGAAAAGGTGGCAACCCTACACTACAATGGGGAAAGGGCAAATTTCCTTAGCCCTACTATAATGCCATTTTAGAATGGCTCGATAAATGGCATGTTCAGCAATGCATGCCTTTCAATGCTTTGTTCTTCGACGGATAGACATGTATCCCTACAAATAGATAGCAACTCAGACAACAGATCAAACACACTTAGATATAGTACAGACTTACATCCTATGTTATCAGTATGTGGCAGCTGGTTGTATATACAAAGGAATGTAGATAATGGCGATGAAGGAGGGGAGGTGCTGCTTACGTGGAATACCTAATCAATCTGATTATATCAGCTAACCTGTAGTTATCTGTGGGTAGTTTGTCTTCTGGATCTGTGAAAATCAGTGGGAAGGTAAATTACTTTAATCAGTTAAGGGGAAGTGCCTTAACAAAATACTGTTTGCGATCACCCAGAATTACAAAAAAAGTCTAGAAACACAGGAGGACAGTGAATGTCAAACATTGCTGTTTTGCTTTAAAGTTTCATTTTTTCATTGGGACAAGTCCAACTGCACACCCTTCTAATGTGAGGGGAAAGCCTCCTAGAACAAAAGAGGTGTAGGAAGGAATACAGATGTCAAATTAAAATAATGGGTGGACAATTCCAGAATCACTGGATTTAAGAATAGAAGAATGAGGTGGGTGGGTAAGAACATTTTCTTTTCTGAGACAGCAGTCTGTTTTGTGGCAAATGATGTTATTCAAGCCAGCTTTCTTCTGGAAAGACTTGAGTGTTTTCATTTTCCCTTAAATTAAAATACTAGTCACCAGCCCCTCTTGCAGTTTACAAGTTATCAGCTTGTCGTAGTTCCTGTGACTCACCAGATGGGCCATGAGCTTTGCTTTTCTTCCCAACCTATAATTTCTAACATTAAAGAGAAAATAACTTTAAATAAAAATATCACAATAAAGTAGTACACTGTAGGCAAGCTAGAAACCAGTATGAGTAACTTAGACTAAGAATTTTATTGCAACTTATCTGTGCATTTGAGTGGCAACGTGTCAACTACAATATTGTGTGTTATTCTAGACGGCAGAATTGTTATCCTCCCTTTTTTATTTGTGGAAATAATGCTGAGGAAAACAAAACATTAGAAAAGTCAGTTTTTAAAAAAAACTTCTTTGCTTATCTGCATCAAGATGAGTTTTCTGCAAGTAATGTATGATAGTTCCAGGATATATAATACAATAATACTAGTTTAAGTGAACTGAAATTACATTAATATCCCCAAAATAATGTTTGCAGTGAAAGGGCATAATAAATATTCTTGTACATCATGTAGATAATCTCCCATTAACACTGGCTCTAAGATACAGATAGGTAAAAGTGGAAACAACTGAAATTTGAATCATTTCAGCAGCTAACTTATTAAATGGTGTCTATGGTAACCATTTGATAGTATGACATTCATTAATGTGAGTGTTGAAATAGCAAGACCAAATGACCAAAAATGCAAACTTACATATACCAAGTCTAATATTACTGTTTCTTGGAAAATTTTCTCCAAAGTATGGCAATCTTCAAGTTGGTACATATATGTTTGGGGCATGTGGTGGCTTGCCCCTCATTCTGGGAGAGTGCGCAGTTGTCCCTCTGAAAAAAAAGAAGCTTTAAAAGAGAAAGCAATGTTTGACATTTACTTTCCTCCTTTGTTTTCAGACTTTTTTCTGTAATTCCACGGCACACGCCTATGAGTTTCAGAATTACAATATAGAGCCATTGTATACTGATGTTTTGAACAATGCAGTAAGTGGTCATAACATATTGCAACAGTTAAATTACCTCTTGTGATTTTCAATAAGAGTAAATGGTACTCTTGAGCTAGTGTCTAAGCATTGCAGAGGCTAATTCTAACCAGTGTGAAGGGGGTACAGTACTCAACAATAATTCTTTGTGATTTGGAAAAAAAATAGCTTCCAAGAAGGGAACTAAGAAGCAATATTAATACCCGCATCACAGAGGAAATACAAGAGTATAAAGATAGCTTCCATGCAGGTACAGAATGCAGCAGTCTGTTGAGTGTGCTGTTCAAGCAGACTTAATATTCAATATTAGAATAAAGTACAGATAAAACAGAATATGTATCCTAATATACAAATGTTAGCAAAAGGAGACTGTGGGCCTGCTGCTCCAGGGCAGCTTTATTTTCCCTTTCCATCTTATAGGTTCATAGGTTGGTACTAGGCTATGGGCCCTAGGGCCTGTACAAGCCTAGCCATAACAATTTCCTGGCTAATTCTTCCCACAATATTTACTTCCCTGGACCCCTGTCTAGCAGGGCGACTGACGTGATCCCTGGGGTGAATTTCCTATCTCCCATCCAATCATCAAGGTTCCTTTTGAAGAGGGCCAAAGAGGTGCTCTGCTTGACATGTATGGGCATTCTATTCCAGAGTCTGGGGAGTCTCTGGGTCAGGAACCTATCCCTCCAGCATGTTTTGTTCATTGTGATGATAAGGTTTAGATCCCTGGAGTGTGTGGCTCTCAGAGATTGGGATTTCTTTAAGTGTAGCATGTCCAACAGCTCTGGGTTTGACATGGCCTTGTATGTTAAGCAGAGATTGCCTCTGAGTAGACGATATGCGACAGAGTATAGCTGGAGTTTTTTTAGATGGACAGCATAGGGCATCTGCTTTAGGCCTGTGATTCTTTTAATGAGGTATTTCTGCGACCTTTCCAGTTGTTGCAGATGTCTTGCGAGGTACATACCAAATGGGGCATTGTATTTTATAATGGGTCTAATGAGGGATGAGTACAGTGGGACAATGACCTCCTTTTTTCTGGATGAAAAGCCCTTGTGATGAGGTGTTCCACATAGAAGGATTTCCTGACTGTTGTGGCGATGTGGTTATCGAAGGTGAGACCACTGTCCACCTGTCCCTAAGTCTCTTATCACACTTACGGTGTTTAGTGTACTGACACCTATGTGGTAATTCACAGGTACATGTTTTTCCCAAAGGGGATAACTATACATTTCTTGGCATTGAGCTTGAGCCCATGGCTCTGGCACCAAGCATCTGTTTCTGTAAGGCCCTTTTGTAGAATATCCACATCATTTGGGGATTCAGTAATGGCTCCCAGTTTGCAGTCTTCTGCAAACTTTGTTAGCATTGTCCCTTAGTGTTGGCCTGTACTACATAGAAGTAGATGCCAAACAAGAGAGTTCCCAGGACTGAACCCTGAGGTACTACACTTGTCACTTGTCTGGAGCTAGATTTGGAGTCGGCTACTTTTACAGTGTGGGTTCTGTCAGTAAGCCAGTTGGCAACCCATCGAGTGAGGTAGGGATTAATGCCCAGCTTAATAAGTTTATCTATGATTCCAGAGTGGGGGATGGTGTTGAAGGCCTTGGCAAGGTCCAGATAGGCTGTGTGGAGTGCCTTACCTTTGTCCACAGCTCTGGAAACTGATTCAAAGAAGTCAGTCAGGTTTAGGAGACAAGATCGGCCCTTCATGAACCCAATCTGGGTGGGGTCCAGTGTTTGAAGATTGCCAATGTCTTTGTTTATAAGTTCCATGATAATACATTCCATGGCCTTGCAGATCAGGCTCATCAGACTGATGGGGCGGTAGTTCCCATGATCCAAGGTGGATCCCTTCTTGTGGAGTGGGATAACTGTAGCTGTGCGCCACTCAGTAGGCACGAAGCCTGAGGTGAGGCTATGATTAAACATGACACTTTAGGTGAGGTGCCAGTTCATTTTGTAGTTCATGTAGTACACAGCCTGGGATGTCATCTGGTCCCATAGATGCTATTCTTAGCTTTGGAGAGTGCAGTTTTTACCTGTGTGGCCATTATGACCAGAATATGGCAATCTTTCGGTATTGAGATGGGCCCCTTATGGGATGAGAGGGAGGTGAAGTTGGAACTGAATCGATCTGCCAGGATATTGGCAATATCCTTGGGATCAGTATATTTAATGCCATTCTGTTGTAGCTCAGAGCAGATCTGAGCATTGCCATTTAGATTCTTGACATAGCTATGGAATGCCTTGTGGTTGTCTTTGGAATCTTTGGCAATTTTATTTTCGTAACTAGCTTTGGAGGATTTTATGAGGGATCTCAGCTTCTTAATGAGGCTGGTAAAAGAGTTTTTTTGCATCCTGGGATTTTCCTCTTTTCTGCAACAGTTTCTTCCTTTTATTGTAAAGTTTGTTTATGGCAGGGGGACCACCAGATCGGCTTCCTCTTTTGGGAGGAGACCGTCTTGGTTCTATTTGGGATGGCATGATTCATGCACAAGTGGATGTGCTCATACATTGCCTTATTGTAGGATCCAGCAGTCGAACTTTCAGTTCCCGTCTGCATGGGTGTCATGATGTTTGTCACTTCTGACTTGAGTAGCATGAAGTTGGCTTTGGAGAAGTTTTTTTACAGAGGTTTCCTTACTGGGTTGGGGGGATGTGGATATCAAGGGTGATTAGCTTATGGTCAGACCTGACCAATAAGGGGGTGACCATAGGTGTGGAGCATCGATTTCCCATGTTGGTAATGACCAGGTCTAGGATATTGGAGCCCCTGATGGGGCTATGGATTACTTGATCCAGGGCATTGGAATTTATGAATTCCAAGAACTGTTGGGCAAAGGTGTTGGTGCCCGAGTAGTTTTCCCAGTTAATGGCAGGGTAGTTGAAATCACCCAGTATTAGGGTATTTGGTTGTATCTGAATATTTTCCAGTACGTTTAGAAAGGTGTAGTGACAAATCTTGGGGCATGGTGGGAGATCTGTAGCAAACTACAGTTTGCTTTGCAGTCTTACCTAGTGTTAGTTGCACCTGTAGAATTTCAGACGCATTGTGTTGGGCAACTAGCCTGGTGGTGTGAATATCCTTGGTGAATATGGACACTCCTCCACCTTTAGTTTTCCTAGTGACATATGCATTTTTTAAATCTTCTATAGCAGCCAGGACAATATACCACAACCTTGTTTAGTTCCAGCATCCGACCAAACTCTCCAGTCTGACTGCCAAGTTCCAACACAAAATCCAATTTGTCAGTCAGTTTCAGCCTCATATCCAATAATTCAGTTTATAAACTCTTCACCAACATAAAAAAGCAAATCCTCCTATCACTTTACCCCAGATATCTCCCCCAAAGAAATTTAATGTACTGGTATCTAACCCCCAAAGAAATGTAATGTACTGGTATCTGACCCCCAGAGAAATGTAATGTACTGGTATCTAACCCCCAAAGAAATGTAATGTACTGGTATCTAACCCCCAAAGAAATGTAATGTTCTGGTATCTAACCTCACATAGATAATGGAAAAAATGGGTTAGAATTTTTCCAGATGATACCAGGGTTTGGGGGTAATATCTGAGTGGGGTGCAAGGCTGGTAAGGGACCTAAAGGATCTACTTAAATGTTTCAAAATGTGGCAGTTCATTTTAATCTCTTCCAAGTACACGCTATACATGGGAAATGATACCCAGGGTCCGTTATGTAACTTGGATGGGACAGCCTCAAAAATAAATAAATACATAATAAAAAAACAAGTACTAAAGAAGGATTGAATGCATTATTGTTAAAGAAAGAATGAACCACTACTGTCTCAGTGCATCAGATAGAGCAAATCAAATATTAAGGTGTATCTCCAGAAATGTGGAATTAATGGATAGAAAGGCAATGTAATCCCTCAATCAGATGCTTGTAAATCCACAACTGGATTACTGTATACAGTTGCAGAGGCCTTACAAGTAGAAATAAGTGCACAGTGTACTAAGAAGGGTGACACAGATGGTATGGGAGTGGAGACAACGGTGTACGAAGACAAGCTTAGGAAGTCTGGCTTGTTTTACTAAAACTGAGAAGAGAAAGAAGAAATGTGATAGTGTAACTTTAAGTCATTAAATAAGATTTGTGATGTTTTCTGAAGAAGTCTATGGGTGACTAGCGGCAAATAAAGTTATTACACTAAAACACCTGTTCTCTTCCTTATGTTCTTCTGGAGTAGTGCCTGGCACCGGTGTTTTTTCTTGTATTTCTTATAATGTACTCAGTATCCCAGCTGTATTGTTTTCAGTATCACTTGCTAGTACTTCCCAGTAGAGCATTTTCCTGTCTATGATTCTGATATTGCTAAGCACCACCATGACCATACTACCTTTATATGAACCCTTCTGGTGGTCCTTCTTTATTTATCCTCCACCTTGTCCTTTCCACTGCCATTTTATATTTCTACTCATCCCTCTTCTCCTTATACTCTCTGGTATTTCTTCTCTGTCTTCTTTATTATCTTCTATTCTCCTTCCTTTAGCTACTCAGATGACTTCTATTGATAAATCTCCTAAACTGTGTCACCATCTGTTGCATCTGCACTCTTTCTTACTAATTTTGTACTCCCCCAAGCCTTCTCCACCTTCCCTCTGCATTGCCTCCCTTCCTGTGCCTCAGAAGACCCTTTCCTTCTGTACTTTTTCTACAAACCTTTGCCACTGTTGTTGACTCCTGGATCTCTGTACTTTTCCTACAGACCTTTGCCACTGTTGTTAACTCTTGGATGTCTGTACTTTTCCTACAGACTTTTGCCTCTGTTATTGACTTCTGGCTGTCACTCCTGTAATTCAATCAGGGTTTTCAACTTCCTCCTCCTCCTCCTCATTTTGCTCATATTTAAAAAAAACTGCTTTTGTCTACCCATCTGTGATTATCCTTCATCCTAGGTAACTCTTGCTTGCCCCAATCCCCCAATGTCCTCCCCTTGTCATTCTGTTGCTGTTCCCTACCTACCATCTCCTAGTTGCTACCTATACCTTTCCACCCTTTCCCATATGTACTGGCTCTTGCTTGCCCTTCTGTATTTATCCTGGATCTGCTTTCCTCTGTACATGCTGCTCCTCTTCTCTGCTCCACCTTGCTCCTCTTCTGACTCCCTCAGTCCAGTGCTTTTATTGTTGCAGAATCAACACATACACACATTTCCCTGCTCATGTCTTAGTCTCGTCCTCCCTTTTCCCTTTTGTATTCCCCAAAAGGTTTATTCACTTAGTTCTGATCTTTAGTACACAATATGGAATTTTTCATTTACCTAGGGAAAATCTTCAAGCTAAACATGTAACACAGCTACTTGCCTTCAAATAATGTTACCACTAGCTTCCTGTATAACATGGCTTAAATAATATCATTATAGAATTATGAACTTTACTCAACCAAAGGCACTGCCAAAACAGAAAAATTTGACTGGATCCAATATACATCTACTGTAAGAATGTTTTGCTCTTCTGTTTAAACCTTATTTGGTAGCTGCCACTGAGGTAAATATACATCAGGCTTTTTACAATCTGAATTTTGCACTCCATTTGTGTTGCAGTGAAGAGTCCAGTCAAGGTTGAAGCATGTTTATAATGAATATATATTATTATATATAATGATCATAGTTCTGAATGCATTATTAAAGACCTGTGTTTTATTTTGCATTCCTAGGATGGTACTGAAACACTATAATTTTCATGGGAAGTCTGCATATCTCCATAACATCTCAGTAAACAGAGATTCACAAATATTTATACAGATTTTGTCGGTTTTTCTACAATTTCATCACTGCCAGATTGCTTTTTAACCTTATTTGGTACCTAACTGTCTTTGATGTAAATTTAAATCAGGCTTTTACAAATGAGTTGTTTCACAGCATAGGTACATTCTCCACTTACATTTTACTGATAAGATCAAGCTAAGATGAAATCTGTGCGTCATCATGCTGAAACACTTCCATTTTTCTCGGGTAATTTTCATTTCATCCCATGATACTTTGAAAAATCAATGCTTGCAAATATTTTTAAACAACTATAAAGAATGAATCTGAGTATGACAATTCCAATGGCTAGTTAATTGAAAACAATTGAATTCTCCCTGAAGATGGAAGTTTTATTTTGTTAATATAATGCCTAAACACTTTGAATGGTAGAACTATTTGACCAAAAAACAAGGGGGATGGAGGGAGTGGCTACATCAGCAGTGATCATTTAATCATCTATTGTTATGGAAAGTTTACTTACACAATTGTACAATGTTCGTCATATTGATCACTGCTGCAGTAGTTTTAGCTATATGGGTAGATTACCACAATTAACTACTTTTGGGAGATCAAAGAAAAGTCCAGGAGCCCTTTGAGAATGGTCCTAGCAAAGCTTGATCAGGACCTAGAGAATGAATCAAACTTATAGAGCTTTATAAAAATATGTGCAAAGGACAGAGTTGTTGCTTCTGGAATACTTCTAGAATCCAACCCTTTCCCAAAAGCCATATATATTAGTGGAAAAGGTAGAAAAGCATACAGGAACTTTCCAGGGAAAACAAAAAGTATCAGTCTTCCAAAGCTTTCTTGATTGAAGTTTTCCAGCAGAATCTTGCCTGCTAATTGTTTAGAGAAGCAAACAGGCCCACTTGAGGAACTCCCCTGATCTAGTTTCCATTTTTGAGGGCCTGCCCTTGTCCTGTTCAGCCGCACAGTTTTGCTTTGATAAAATATAGAATGCCTGGAGAGTGAGATTGTGCTCCAAAGCTGTATCCCAAGCTAACATGGCTAGACTGGAAAGGGAGCATGACCTGGTTTCCCTTGCTTGCTGATATACTGCAAAACTCTGGTATTGCCTGTAACAACTTGAAGTAGTCCTGGGGATAAAAGATGGTTCAGAAAATAGAGTGCCTTGATCAGGACAAGCAACTGTTTTATATTTATGTTCTTGCATTTATCTTTGGTGTCCCACACAACTATCAATTTAATCCCTCCTGAAACTGCTTCCCAAGCAATGACTGAGGCATCTGTGGTGACTGACTGCTTTGGAACAGGAAGAGAGAAAGGGAGACCTGGATTTAGGGATATCTGTTGTCTCCGCCAAGTGATTTCTGTTCTGACAAACCTCAGCACTGCAATTGGAAAAGACAAAGGATGTTGGTGCTAGGACCAAACAGACTTCAGATACTACTGCATCTTTCTCATTTGGAGTCTTGCCAGGGGTATCATGAGACTCATAGAAGGCCCAAGACCTAAAATGCTGAGGTATTCTCCTGTAGTGACCAAAATCTGAGTGGAAAATCTTAAGAATAGAACTAGAAATAGAGCTATGCTTTCCATCTGGAAGGAAATCTCTTTGAACTGCAGTGTCTAGTTGACATCCCAGACACATAATCCTGTGAGAAGGAGTCCAGTAAAACTTTTGAATGTTCTCTTGAAATCCCAGCTTGTTTAAATGATTTTTTACCCGAGACAGATTCCTGATACTTTAAAAAGACTCTGCAAAGATAAGCAAGTTGTCTAAATATGGAAAAATGTGGATACCCAGTAGCCTGCTGTGAAGAAATTAGACACTGTCATCTGTGCAAGCATGTCTGGCTGAAGTTTTGTACATATTTCAGATTAACCTGTGTATTATATGCTAGCATGGCTAGCTATGATATTGTAAATAAGTTCTTATACATTGATTTATAATCTGTTTGTACAGAATGTTTTAAAAGACTTGAACAGTGTTGCTTTACATTTCTAACTGAGCATATTTGTGAAGAAGATTCTAAATGCAGACTGTCTCAGAATCAGCTGATCTGCAGATGATGTCATCAGAATGTTGACAGTTGCTATGTGTTACTGTCAGAGGCTAAAAGGCAGGAAGGAACTTTATTAAACAGCTGTTGGTTGATTTTCAAAACATGAAATGAAAATTAGAACTGGAACAGTTGTGACAGTTAAGGTAGTCTATAAAAGAGCCTGCTGAAGACAGTTGAAGTCAGTTAACAGCCAGTTATAGTTGCCAGTTACAGTTACTTGTTCACAGTTGTACTATGCAGTGGACACCCAAAAGAACTTATCAAGAACTGTAAGCCTGCCTTTGCTGTGTTGTGATAATAATTTAGTTTAGATCAGGGACAGTTTTCTTTAGTCAGATAGTAACATTATAACTAATTAGTTAAAGTTTTTCTAAATGTTTGATTTTTATCCTACAGTATTGATTTCATGTTCCTGGTGATTGAGTTCTGTTTATTGGAATTGCCTGTTTTATAATTGTATTCACTTTTCTCATTATTAAATATTTTATTAATTTACATTGTGGCTGGTCAGTCGGTGTTTTCTTTAGTGATTTGCTAGTGCTTATACCTGGTTTAATAACTTCTCAGGCCACTCTGAAAGCCTGGCTTCTTTAGGTCATTTGCCATCATTTGTTTTAATATCTAATTTTCATAAGTGGACACCCCTTTAAAAGGGCATGCAGGCTCTCTGATTGGTAGCAGTATCTTGCCATATTATTTTGGGAAAGGAGCACAGCTGGAAATCTGTGTCAGGCTATCCCAGAAATGTTAGGATGTGTGAGATTTAAATTATGTGTGAGTGTATCAGAGGTCTTAAACTGGGACACATTTTCATAAGTGGACACCCCCCTAAAATGGCATGTAGGCTCTCTGATTGGTAGCAGCATATTACCATATTATTTTGTGAAAGGGGCACAGCTGAAAATCTGTGTCAGGCTATCCCAGAAGTGTTCAGATGTGTGAGATTTAATTTATTTAAGTGTAAGTGTATCTGAGGTCTTAAACTGGGACACATTGCTCTGAAGTGTGTAATAAGGAGTTACATTAAGGGTGGACAGAAGTATACAGTTCAGTCCCAGGTTATAGAGTGTGCTCCTGTTTTGCTCTTAGGGAAAATTGTGAAATATTACTCCTGTTTAAGTAACAGTCTCACATTGATGTTAGTAGTGAGGGTTGAAGCTCCTAAGTTACTGACCCAGGATAGTGGGGACCGTCACATTATTGTTGCCAGTCCAGGTGGATATTATCCAGACATCACATTATTTGGTAACAGTGGTGTGGGATTTTTAATCGGACTTCAGTGGCCTGTGGGTAGTTGTCATTAAGATGTGCACTCTTGAGAGTCACAAAGTAAACGTACAGAATCTCAGTTCACCACAGTTTTATTTATTTTTAGTCAGTTAGTCAGGGACAGTAGGCAAATATGCCAGCAGAAGACTATAGTTAGCTGACAAAGAGCCAGTTGTCCAAGGAGTGTGAAGACAGAGGACTGGTGCATGCCAACCTGTGTAAGGGAGCAATGATCTCAGCCTTAGTTGCAGCTTCAGCTCAGACCAGCTGTTCGGAGGATATCCAGTTTGGTATTTGTGATGTGCACCCTGCTGAGACACAAAAGACCACATTTTCCTCAGAGGACCTCAGAATCCATCTAGAGTTAAGGAGACTGGAACTGGAGGCTGAAAAAATGGAGAGAATGTGACGCCTGGAGGCTGAGGAGAAGCAGCATCAATATGAACTGAAGGCCAAATGACTGGAGACTGAAGAGAGACTGCACCTGGAGGCTGAGGAAAAGGAGAAGCAGCATCAATATGAAATGGAGGCTGAGGAGAAACAATGTCAATATGAACTAGAGGTCAAATGATGTTTAGATGCCAAGGAAAACAAGAGACATTGCCGGCAAGAAGTGGAAGTTCTTACCCTTTGAAAGGGTCATGGAGGTAATGGGGAAGGAAATAACCAGGCCCCAGACACTGTAAAGGTCAGTAGACTTTTTTTCTCAATAAAGGGATGGGGATGACTTTGATAGTTTTATTCATATATTTGAGAGGGTATGTGATGTTGACCATGAGCTCTGGGTTTTGCTCCTAACTCCCTTACTGCATGGTAAAGCTGTTGAGACCATGTCACAATTATCTGATGTAGATTGTTTGAATTATGATAAAGTTAAGAACTGTCTTCTTTATTGTTTTAAACTAACACCTGAAGCTTATAGAAAAAAAACTTTTGCAAACATAGACACAAGGCACATGAAAGTGTGTGTGATTACATTGCTGATTTAAGTACTTACATTCACAGATGGGTGAGTGGGTGTCAGGCCAACACTTTTGAGTAACTATCAGACCTTTGGGTGAGGGAACAAGCCCTCATTACTTTGGCTGATGACATGAGAAGCTGGTTAGCAGACAGAGAGTGTAACTCTGAGGAGGAGTTGGGGAGAAAAGGGGATCACTGTTTAGCAACCAGAGCACCAATGCATAGGAAAGGGATACCTAGTGCTGCACATGTACATAAGGGAACCCCATGAGGGAAGTCTAAACCACTCCAACAGAATACACCAGTAACTGGAAACTACTAGTCCAAGTACACTGTTAGGGATTAGATGTTTCAAATGTAACCAGAGGAGCCACATAGCAGTCAAATGTTCATCAAGGTAAGGTGAGAAAAAAAAGGTGAGGGAACCAGCAAGTGGGGATGACAAACTACCAGTGGTAAGTAGTTTGGAAACAACAGGGGTGTCAAACTATCACCAACATTTATATCCTATCTTAGCAGGTGGAAAACAGGTTACAGCTAAGTAAGACACAACTTCTGATTAACCACTGTTTGGCATGTAGTGGTTAGAGAAAAGCAGTACTTGCTTGATCAGTCCACTCCAGTCAGAGCTTTGGAAGGGACCCCATTCCAAATACCTTTGGCTAGGGTTCACTATGACTGGGAAGGTGGGAGAGGGAGCAAGCAAGTAGGTGTGTTTGAAGGTATTCCTGCAGATGTCTTGATAGATAATAACCTGGATGATGCAGTACCTTGTGTACATGCAGTGGCAAGCAGTTAAGCTTGGAGACAGGCATGTAGGTCTGGTAGCCTGGGGGAGACCCAGACAGATCTTATACCCGAAGCTGGGACTGGTGAGGTGGCTGTTTCAGAGAAGGCGATATCCTGTAGCAGTGGGTCTGAAAGTGAGCTGCAGCTGCTGGGAAGTACTGATTTTCCCATGGAAACAGTTACTTCAAGGACAGAAGTGAGTGATAGTACCCAGACTGACAGTGAGGCACAGCTGTTAGAAGTCCTGTGGAAGGGGAGCTTGTGAGGATCACAAATGTAGAGTTGAGACAGGCTCAACCTGCGGACCCAACATTACAAAGTTTGAGGGAGATGGCTAAGGAAGCAGATGAGGCTCAAGGAAGAGGGGAGTCTGTATACGGGAACATATGTGTAAAGAGTGGACTCCTAAGGGAGGGCTGGAAGGTGAGGTAGTATGGCAGTTGGTAGAACCTACAGCCTACCATCTGCCACTTCTAGATATAGTCCATAATATCCCTTGTGCAGGTGATATTGAGGCAGAGAAGGAAGGTTTGTTGCATAGAAAGTGGACTCCTAAGGGAGGGCTGGAAGGTAAGATAGTAGGGCAGCTGGTAGACCCTAGAGCCTGCCGTCTGCCACTTCTGGCTGTAATATCTAATATTCCTTTTGCAGATGATATTAATGTATAAATGTGGCAAATGCTTTGCTAGAACTTTTCAGCAGGGTATGTTTTCCAAGGGAAATACTGACTGACTAAGGTGCCAACTTCATGTCAGACCTGCTGACTTGCTTGTGGAAATGCTATGGGGTGACACGTTTAGAGGCCCCCACTACCCCCAGACTAATGGTCTTGTGGACAGTTGTTGGTTTATTTTCAAAATATGAAATAAAAATTAGAACTGGAACAGTTGTAACACTTGTCTATAAAAGAGCCTGCTGAAGACAGTTAAAATTAGTTGTTGTCAGTTAACAGCCAGTTATAGTTACAGTTGCAGTTGTTAGTTTTTCACATTTGTACTGTGCAGTGGATACCCAAAAGGACTCACCAAGAACTGTATCCCTGCCTTTGTTCTGTTGTAATAATAATTTAGTTTAGATTAGGGTCAGTGTTCTTTAGTCAGATTGGAAAATTATAACTAATCAGTTCAAATTTTTCTAAATGCTGGATTCTTCCTAATCCCAAAGAAAGTCAACAAGACTTGAAGACTTCTTTTAAACATATCCTGTCTGAGCAAGCACTTAAAGGTCAAGAAGGTACATTGGTAACACTGCAACTGTTGTCATATCTTTTTTATTGAGCTTGGATGTCAAGTTTGAATGTTACTGGCACGCCAGTATCTTTCATCTTCAAAAAAGATTTATTAGAAAGCAGTAAACATTACTTCTAGATGTTGGTTTAGCAACTACCGCCTACTCCTCAAACCCTGCCATAGTGTCACTGAGACTGAAAGGCATGGGAATTTAATTCCGTCTGTTTGACTGTCTGATTCAAGCACAGAACACTTGACAAGATTGATGGTTACATTTCTGGACTACTCCCAAGCTAAATAAAAGGAGAACTGGAATACAAGGAATCCCTTCACAAAGTCAGGCCAGGAGGTTGTATTTCATGGTGAGTGTTTCATTGTGGCCAGATAAGCTTTATAGTCCAAACAGGCACATCCTAAAAAAGTTACACAGAGCCACTGACTGGGCTTACTAATCACATGGTAAAGGTTGGAGGTCAGGTGAGCTACTAATCAGATAGTTGGCAGAGCAAGAAAATCAATACTGATGAGATAATATCAGTGGAAACTGGATAATGGGATATGGGCTGTCATCTTACCAGTGGAGTGTGGGCCAGAATCTCTGAAAATTGCAAGCTTGATTTAGTTGGTCTTACACCTAAACAGTGTTGGTCCTGGAGCCTGACTTCTTAAACACTGGTGGTCTTTTTCTATCTTGCTCTGTCTCTGTCTTTCTCACTTCTCACTCACTCCCTCTCTCTTTTCCATTCTTCTATGATGATCCTGAGGAGAGTCCCTGGGAAAGTGCAGGGATGTTCATAAGCTTCAGCATGTAAGCTGTACAGCTGGGGTTGCTTCAATAAGATTAGAAACTGCAAAAATGAAAAATGCTGTCTTTATTTTCTGCATATGCAGCTACCAGCTGTTCAGATTATTCAACTGTCTTAGAAATATGGATATGATGCTTGATAGGTACCACCATCCACTGACATAGCTCTTATGAGAGACTCCAACATTCAAGTGAAGAAAGACAAAGAAAACTGGTGGGTATGATTGGCAGAGCTCACTTAGCTGATCTAATCCCTACTAATATATTGTTTTTGGAATTTCCTAATAGTTCTAGATTATCTATAATAAACATAAAGTTCAAACACAAGGATGTCTATCAGTGCAATAGTTACCAGTGTACACTGGGTCAATAGTTATTGATCAACTTTGCAGATCTGTCATCAGGTCTGATGTCATATGTCCTGCAAACTTAGTTCAGAAGTATTTATTTTATTTATTTAACATTTGTTGACTGGGAAAGTGCGACTAGGACAGAGCCTATTTTCAGCAGAAGCCCAGGGAGAAACAGTCCAGATGCATGTCTTTGGAATGTATTGATCTGTCAGCTGTTTGATAAACCTAGGCATGTACTGAGAGCATCCTGGGAATGCCTAGGAGAAGCTTCTATGTGTGAGACGTTCAGTCCAAACTCCAGAAGAGCTTCTTTTATATACCCTAGGTAGGCCATGGATTTGGAGTCTGAATGAACCTTGTACGAGACCTCAATAGTTGAGCTGATTGCAAGGAACTGTGGCTCAAACATGATTGATGCTTGTTGGTGAGAAAAGATGTCAAGCTAAATGAAGGGGCAATTCATGTAATGAGAGTATGGAGGTTTCTGCATTTAACTGATAGTTGTCGATAAGTGAGTATGGAAGAAGCTGTAGCAGGTGCCAAATTCAAGACTTTGGTATGGTAGATTTTAGTGAGGCCAGGAAGAATTACTTTTGGATGTCTCAAAGAGGTTCTGACAAACCATCTGGAGATTCAGAATGGAGTAGAACAAAACAAAAGCTCTTTTTAGCTAGGGTGGGTGGGGAAATGCTGGCTTCAAATAATGACACTGATATGAATCAGAAAGGACACTGAAAAACTGCTGAATCTAGTGGATATGCCTTTGCCTAAGGGGACAGGTCAGAAGCATCTTGTAGGACTGGGTCCATTTCTGTAGATAAGATTACATTACTTAAACTGTTCTTCTCCATTAATGTTATGAGTGTGTGAAATGCAGCCAAAAATGCTGGGGGTGCTGGATATTTATGTGGCAATTTGGTTATGTCAGTTTATTATATGTTTTGTTTTAGTGATTATTTATTTGTGTTTAATTTCTTCTATTTGTTTTAATTTATTGTTTACTATAGTGCTTGATAGACAAACCCCTAAATGAACTTGAACTTAAACTTGAACGTGCCTTTTCGTTGTTGAGTGAAAGATGGGAATACTATATGTGCATTTGCATAGCTGATGGTTGTCACCATTTTCAGACTGGGGAGAAGGGAAGAAGGGGGGGGGTCAGTTAGAGTAGATGGATCATGGTCTTCAGTCTCTCTGGGAAAGCCTGTAGCAGGGTGTTAGTAAAAAAAATAATAATTTAATACCTGAGCCCGTGATTCAGGAAAACAATATGGATTCCATCTTGGGTCTGAAACAGTGGATCAGGTCTTAATCCTTGCATGAATATTGTACAGATAGTGAAAATTTCCGATTAGTAGCAGCATATGCATTGTGAATCTATTCAGGCATATGATCTCATACTCCAGGGTGGTGTCACAATGTTATGAGTCTCAGTACCATGGCTACATACTATTTTTCCCTGTATTTGAGGTTCATGAATGCTATCTGCATTCTCAGCATTAAATTCATTATGAACAAGCCAGCATAGGATTCCATAAGTGTGTATTTTTCTTCCATCATGTTAATGATTTTGAGGGACAGGATTTCACGACACAGCAGAAGTTTCAAGAATATCTAGTTATAGGTACATAAGAGATAGATCATTGTCGGTGATGTCATCTTTTCTTCAAAAGGCTGTAATCTCCATTGGACTAATGGTGCTGAAGTTTAAAGATGGCTTACACTGAGGAAGGCTTTATGTAGCCAAAACCGGTCTGGTTCTTTGGTTTTGTAATTGTTTTTGCCTATATGCCATAATTAAATAATATATTCTACACCATTTTGTGCTGGCCTGTTTTTCTCATATGGATTGTATCTTTTTGGGCCATTGCACTTGCCTTACTTGCGAGGGTTCATCTCTGCTGAAATTTAAAGCCCTAACTGTGATCCACTTGACCCAGGACTGAATAGTGGCACAGGTGCTAAAGTAGCAGATGGGATAGATGGGAGTGAGCAACAGTCATTAGCTTGCAAAACTCAGTGGAACGATAGTGGCTCAACATGTTACTGTATTAGCCTTTAGTGTAGGTAGAGTCTATTGCAGCTGTAGGACAGGTCATGATGTGCCCCCAAATAGTGCCCCAAATAGTACACAGCACTACAGAAAGGGTCAGCATATGTGTAGAAGAGTGCATGTATCACAGGCTAATATTGCATGCCACACCTCAGTGGTGTACATCAGTCCCACAAGGGGTGGAGTTAAGGACTTAAAATTAGAAAATCCCCTTCCCCTTACCAGTGTGTATCAGTAGACTTAGGTGTTGTGGCTGCTGACTAGTTCTCCAGTCTAGAGACAATGAGGATCCTTCCTCAAACATGCAAGGTGCCATTCTGGGAGAGTGCAGCCAGATCCTCAAGCCAATGGAACAATGGTAGTCCCAGCAAACAGTGAGGGAAAGACCAAATTCCCTTAAGACTATCTGGTTTGCAGCTACTCTAGTCAGCTTTCACCACACAAGTCAATGATAATGGGATCATAACCAACTAGAGGGGGGTGATGCTTGGAAGAAGCTATGAGGAAAAGTATAAACAGTGACTGTTATCTCCAGTTTTCTGTGAAGCAGCTTGCTACTAACTGTAAATGTACAGTGGCTGGGATGAATATTCAGTACCCCCAAATCAGGGGTAAAGGTTCACTTCCAGAAAAGAATGGATAATTGCCCACTACAGGTAAGAGTAGAACAACTACCTCCAGTGGAGTAACTTAAGTGTTTAAGGGTTTTGTTTATGGACAAGGACAGGGAGAATCAGGAGGCTGACCAGTAGATGGGTGCAGTGGCAGAGGCATTGTGGGTGTTGTACTGACTTGTGCTGGTGAAGTAAGAACTGTGTCACAGAACAGAAATTTCAATTTAAGAACCAATCTTTATATGCCTCCTCATCTTTGGTAATGAGTTGTGAGTAGTGAACGAAAATATAGCATCAGTGATATAAGTCACAGGAAAGAGTATCATTCTCAGACAGCTGCCATAGTTTGAGAATAATCACTTGAAGTGATGTGAGTACCTACTGAGGATGTTTTTGGGTGCATCCCACAGGAGGCATGCCTCATTAGGAGAAGACTACTGGGCAAACCAAGATGCAGTGGTGTTAACACATACTTGTCAGAGACTACTGCCATGGATATAGAAGTCTGGTTCGCCATGCTCAGGCTACTAGCACAGGATTTTCATCATAAAAAAAATTATTTGGAAAATGGATGGATGGGTGTTGTTTTCTGGACTATTTAAGATTAAAGATCAGTGTCAAAATTTTGTATTAAGTCTGGCCACAGAGAAAGAATTTTCCAAAAGCAGTACCAGATTCTTTACAGAAGAAAGTCTGTTTAATTTAGCAAAGTGTTCATGGTATGGCCTTTCTCTTCCACAGGGGACTGTACAGAAATATTTTTTTTAATAAGGACCTTTCTGGTACTTTTGGGTAATGTATCATCTAGCGTCATGATGGTTCAGCATACCAGATAAGATGCAAGGAAATTCCAACATTACCTGTGGAAATTCTTGCATAAGTTAATGAATATAGTATGCCATAAGCTCAGTGGTGGGTTGTAACAGGGGCAATTCAGGCAGCCACTCAGGAGATCTGTGACCAGCACAAGACTAGGGGGACAAAGGTGCAGCTGTTTTGAGTAAGGCACCATGGGCCACTTATTTTTTTTATTTTTTTTTTTTAAGTAAAGAGACACTGTTTTTCATCCCTATTCAAAGCAGCCACAGTGGTAGTACTTTATGGAGGACATGCACCCACTCAAACAGTTTGCAGGCTTTCTAATCCTTGACATCCGACAATCTCTCTGATGTGTGAGATGGCAAAGAGCAGAAAACCTGTGAACATTAATCAGTAATGCTACTGGATAATCATGGAGCAGAAGAGCAATAGCATTGGTGTTAGCATGACATAAACTTTTTTTTAATCCTTGCAGGCATCTAGATATCAGCTGTGGATGGCTTTGCAGTGTTAGTCGTTTGCTTTCTGGGACTGGCAAGTAGATATGTTTTTGTGCAAAATGGAACTGAATTACATCACTGGGTGACCCTTATTTTATTTATGTATTTTTTTTTTATTTTATTACAGTCAGACGTCTGAAATGTAGACAGACAAACAAGTAACTTTAATTAGTGGGTATACAGGCTGTCTGGAGACAATAATTCTACGATCATTTACTCATTATTCTGGCTTTGTTGGACTGATGTGATTTTTGTGACGCAAGTTGGACTACGTTACTGTGACTACTGTTTGTGTAAAGTAAACCTGAAATGCTTTACTGTGGCTACTATTTTTATAACAGATGCCTGAGATCTATACACAGTCAGCAAAGATGTCATTTCTTTGTGTTCTGAATGAGATGGATCTTTCATCCATATTTAGGGTTTTTACTTTATAATGTTTATTTCCTAGGATAACGTTTGACATTCAAAGTTATTGTAAAACAGCAGATTTGTACATGTGCATGTGCAGTAGCATCATACCTCTCAGCCTGGAAACATCAAAAATCTGGGAAAAGGCCCATGAAAAGTAGGTACAACTGGCCAAAAATTGGGACACTGATTAACATAAAATTTGCATACATAATCATGTACCCCACCCACTCCAAAGGATTTGTGGGATACCAACATGAAGATTGAAGTCAATAAATAATAATAAATGATGTCAGACATTTGAATTTCAGACTTCATATCCCTCAGAAAATACACAGTAATGCAAAAGCTGTTATTCTAGCAACTATCTGAGTTTACAGGAGCAATATTTAAAATCTGTCCCTATTTTGGGCCCTTTTCTCACCATTATTTCTGGCTTTGTCCAGATTTCTTGATCTGAGAGATTCAGAGTTATGAGCCTAAGGCATTAGTGCATCTGTTGGTTTTCACATTAACAAATTAAAAATAAAAGTGTGTATGCAGTGATATTCCTGCTGAGTAAGACCATAACAGTGCCCCCAAGCTTAAACGAGCTACACATCACAGCGTCACAATATTTTATTCTCAGCACTGCTACAAGTGCTAAAAAAAGTCAAGAGTTTGCTGCTCAGACTGCTTATACAAGTACAGTTAAAACATGAGTTGTCTTTCACCAAGTACAAAAACAGTCAAGAAGTGATAAAGCGAAAATTAAATTGCATCAATTTCTTTAGAAGTGACACAAACTCCCATTTTGAAAAATAATTCTATATACGAGTGTTGTAAGCAAAACTTTGATAACAAAACACAGAGAATCTTGCGATAGCTACAGAAGACTTTAGTGATGAAACTCTACTAAGGGCCACACAGAAAAAATGAAAAATAACATTGGTTCATAGGTGGGGTACTAGGCTATCGGCCCTAGGGCCTATACAAGCCCAGCCAGAAAGGTACCCTGGCTTTTGCCACCCAAGAAAATTATTTTCCTGTGCCACTGTTGAGCAGAGCCACAGAAGTGATCCCTGGGGTGAATTTCCTATTTCCCATCCAATCATCAAGATTTTTCTTGAAGAGTACTAATGAGGAGCTTTGTTTGATATAGATAGGTAGTTTATTCCAGTATATGGGAAGTCTCTGGGACAGGAATCTATTCCCTCTGGCATGTTTTGTTTATTGTGGTGACAAGGTTTGGGTCCCTAGAGCGTGTAGCTCAGAGGGATTGGGACTTCTTTAAGTGGAGCATGTCCAACAGCTCTGGGTTTGACATAGCTTTGTATGTTAGACAGAGGTCACCTCTGAGTAGGCGATATGCGACGGAGTAAAGCTGTAGTTTTTTGAGACGGTCTGCATAGGGCATCTGTTTGAGGTTGGTAATCCTCTTTGTGAGGTATTTCTGCGGCCTTTCCAGTTGTTGTAGATGTGTTGTGAGGTACATACCAAAAGGGGCGTTGTATTCTATAATGGGTCTAATGAGTGATGAGTACAGGGGAACAATTACCTCTTTTTTTTTCTGGATGAGAAGCCTTTTGTGATGAGGTGTGCCACGTAGAAGGATTTCCTGACTACCGTGGCGATGTGATTATCAAAGGAGAGACGACTGTCCACCTATGTCACAAGGTCTCTTATCACACTTTTGGTGTTAAGTATACTACCACCTATGTTGTAGTTCATGGGTACAGAGTTTTTACCAAAGGGGATGACAATACACTTTTTGGCATTGAGCTTGAGGCCATGGCTTTGACACCAGGCATCTGTCTCAGTGAGGCCCTTTTGTAGGGTATCCACATCGTTAGGAGTTTTGATTATGGCTCCTAGTTTGCAGTCATCTGCGAACTTCATTAGTCAAAGACCTTCTGTGTTAGCCTGTACTTCAGAGAAGTAGATACCAAACAGGAGAGGACCCAGGACTGAACCCTGTGGTACTCCACTTGTTACTGGTCTGAAATCGGATTTGGAGTCTGCTACTTTCACAGTGTGGGTTCTGTCAGTGAGCCAGTTGGCAAACCATCTTGTGACATAGGGATTTATACCTAGTTTGGTGAGTTTATCTATAATTCCTGAGTGGGAGATGGTGTTGAAAGCCTTGGGAAGATCTAGATAGGCTGTGTGAACCACCTTACCCTCGTCTACGGCTTTGGTGACTGCTTCAAAGAAGTCTATCAGGTTTAGGAGACATGATCTTCCTTTTACAAACCTGAACTGGGTGGGGTCCAGAGTTTGGAGATTACCAATGTCTTTGTTTATAAGTTCCATGATGATACGTTCCATGACCTTGCAGACCAGGCTCATCAGGCTAATGTGGCAGTAGTTCCCGGGGTCCGTGGTGGCTCCCCCCTTGTGGAGTGGGATAACCGTCGCTGTGCGCTATTCAGCAGGCACAAAGCCTGAGGTGAGGCTATGATTGAACATGGTACGTAGGTGGGGTGCCAGTTCTTTCTGTAGTTCATGTAGAATGCAGCCTGGGATGTTGTCTGGTCTCATGGATGCAGTGTTCTTGGCTTTGGAGAGTGTGGTTTTTACCTGTGCAGCAATGATTACAGGAACTTTGCATTCTTCCGGTATAGAGATGGGCTCTTTAGGGGGTCAGAGAGGGGTAAAGTTAGCACTGAACCTATCTGCCAGAATGTTGGCAATATCAGTTGGGTCTGTATATTTAGTGCCATTGTGCTGTAACTCAGAGCAGATCTGAGTATTGCCACTGAGATTCTTGACATAGCTATAGAATGCTTTGTGGTTGTCTTTAGAATCAGTGGTGATTTTGTTTTCATAACTAGCTTTGGAGGATTTTATCAGGGATCGCAGCTTCTTACTGAGGCTAACCAGGGATCTCCTACACTCATGGGATTATACTCTCTTTTGCAACAGTTTCTTCCCTCTGTTGTACAATTTGTTTATGGCAGGGAACCACCAGATTGGCTTCCTTTTTTTGGAGGATAGCTTCTTGGTTCTGTCTGGGATAGCATGATCCATACACTCGTGTAAGTGCTTATAAAGTGCAATTGTGTAGGATTCAGTAGTTGTAACTGTATTGTCCATCTGCATGGGTGTCATGAAGTTCACCACTTCTGTCTTAAGAAGCATGAAGTTGGCTTTGGAGAGATTTTTTACTGTGATTTCCTTAATGGGGGGGGGGGGGCAGGATGTGGATATCTAGGGTAATTAGCTTATGGTCGGATTGGACCAATGAGGCGTTGACTTCAGGTGTGGAACACAGGTCACTCATGTTGGTAATGACTAGATCTAGGGTATTGTTGCCCCTGGTGGGGGTGTGGATAAGTTGATCCAGAGTTTATGAATTCCAGAAAGCGTTGAGTGAAGGAGTTGGTACATGAGTACTTTTCCCAGTTAATGGTGGGGTAGTTGAAATTGCCCATTATTAGGGTGTTTGGTTGAACCCTAATATTTTCCAGTACATCAAAAAAAGTGGAGTGGGAATCCTGGGGCATGGTGGGGGATCTGTAGCAAGCTACACTTTGGATTACAGTTTTGCCTAGAGTTAGTTGCACTTGGATAACCTCGGCTGCATTATGCTGAGCAACTAGCCTGAAGGTGTGGATATCCTTAATGAATACGGACACACCTCCACCTTTGGTGTTCCGGTCCAGGTTACATGGCCAAAAAGTGTGGTATGAGTTATAGTCTAGTAGTGCACGGGTGCTCTCTGGAGCCTTGAACCAGGTCTCAGTCACTGCACAGATATCAATGTTCTCCATTTTAAGGAGTGCCTCGAGTGAGTGCATTTTGAGATTTAGACATCTAGCATTGAGTAGCATCACCCTCAGTTTTTGCTTGACTGTTCCTCTTACGGTGGTGAATTTGTCATTTGAACCTTGCCTAAAAAAGGCACTATAGGGGCGGCAAGAACCTTAGCCAGTATCCGGAATCCCAGGGGTGACAAGTGCAGGCCATCTCTGGCAAAGCATCGTGGTCTGTTGACCTTGTCATCCCAGGCAGACAGATACTGGATCCCTTTAGAATGATACCAGAAGCTTAGCCAATTGTTGAAGTCAATCACTTTGACCTTGTACTGTGGTATCATTCTGGGTGATGGCAGAATGCTACTCAGGGCTAGGGTCATACCTGCCTGGGCTACAAGATCGGAGAGCCCTTCCATGTCTCTTTTCATGTAGTCCAGGGAGGTATGTCTCAGGTCGTTCACACCAACATGGACACTTGTTGTGGAGTGACCTGAGTGCATGGGTTATGTGGCGGATCCCAGCACCCGACAGGCAGCTGACAGTAACCTTCTCCTTGTTTAGCATGGTGAGTGAAACATCAGTGTGCCTGACTATAGAGTCACCTATGACTAGTGTGTTGGTACGTTGTTTTGCCTTATTGGCTGTGGTTGAGTGGCACACTGAGTTTGCGGGCTCTGTGTCATTTGGGTTGTGTTTGGGGGTGGAGGTTGCTTGCATTTCTGCTTTGAAGGTCTCTGTTCCAACAGCACTAAACCAGTAAACCGTAACCAGTGACACCAATGTAGTAGTTAAAACTTATTTTACTGAAATAATAAAAGAACACAAAGTAACTTTAAGCGCTTTTCGTCAGGTCAAATACCCGACTTCTTCAGAATATTCACACACTCTTAACAAACATTTTGCAGTTATATATTAATTAGAACCTGAGAGCCTGTTTTACATCATTAATCAATTAAGTTATTAAAGGGCAAATAACAGAAAACTGAGTGTACAAAACAGTTGACATGAATAATTGAATAAAATATAATCTATAAAATGTACATAGTACATAGGTATAACCCACAGACCATAAACAATACTCATTATTGTAATATGTAGTAGTGATGTTCATCTTTTTAAGCTCTTTAAATTCAACAGGCTAGAAATTGAGCAAGTGTCATTTAAGCCTGGATGGCAATAGGCATACAACCTTACTTGCCAAATTAATTCAGCTTCTTCTAATTGTACAGATCTCGGACCACCTCTCTTGTTGACTGGGATATGGTCTATAGCTATAAATTTAAAACTGTGGTTAGGATTGATAACAACATGTTTAGCTAGAGCATTTTCCATTTTAGATGCCTTAATTGC
Organism: Protopterus annectens; assembly: GCF_019279795.1. NCBI lineage: Eukaryota > Metazoa > Chordata > Ceratodontiformes > Protopteridae > Protopterus > Protopterus annectens. Next base: position 1,179,503,834 of record NC_056735.1, on the reverse strand, counting down.
GTATAAATGCTCGTATATACGCTCTCTCAGCCTTCTAATGGTTTTCCCAATATAGAAGGCCGGACATTGTTTGCATCTAGCTAAATAAACCACGTAACATGAATTACAATTTAATTTAAAACCTATTTTGTATGTACAATTGTTAATACAAAATTGTGTGCCCTCTTCAACATGTTTGCAATAATTGCAGTTCTGACATTTATACGTTCCTACCTTCAATGTCTTACATCTTTTCTTAAATTCCAAAATATTTTTTAAATTTTTACCTTTCTTGTACACAATCTTGGGGCAAGGGCCTGTTTTATTGTAAATGTCCGGGTATGCTCTAAACAATTCCCAGTTCTTAAATATAATGTCAATGCATATTCCACTGTCTTTGCTAAATGTGGTGATGAAAGTGGACTTACAGTTCTCATCAACCAATATTGGGTCTGGCAACACTGGATTTGGTAGTATCCCAAGTCCATCAGTCCCATCAATCTCATCAATCCCACTCATGGATTTGTTAGTATAGGGACCTGTGAGTGAGTTACTGGTATTATTAGTAGTAACTGGTAATAGTGGGTTATAAAAATGTTGACATCTTTTATCCGTAACTTCTTGTATTAATTCATCTAATAAATCGGTGGGGTATCCACGTGCCAAAAACATGTTCTTTAAAGTGAAACATTCAGCGTGGAAATCGCTGTCCAACGAAACCATCCTGGCAGCACGAACCAGCTGCCCTTTAACCACAGATCTTTTTTGAAAAAATGGGTGGCAGCTGGTAAAGTGCAAGAATGTGTTCGAGTATGTTTCTTTCCTATGGATTTTGGCAGTGAAACAATTAAATGTCAAGTCCTTACTAAGCATTACGTCTAAGTAAGCAATGTTCACCATTGAAAATGTGTGGGTGAACTGTAAGAAGGTGGTACTTTGGTTAAAATGTTGGACCATCCCTTCTACTTCACACTCGCCTGCCTTCACAAGTATAAAGATGTCATCCAAGAACCTAGTGTATAGGAGAAATGATTCAAAATATGGGTTTTGTTGTGAAAAAACATAATGGGACTCCCAGTAGGCCATAACCAGATTGGCTATACTACCGCCACATGGGGAACCCATAGCAACACCTACTTTTTGTTTGTAAAATTCGTCTCCAAAAATAAAGAAATTGTAAGACAGAATTAAGTCACCTAGTAGGGTGACTAAGTAGATCTCCCTATCTGGGGCATGATGTTTCTTCGTCATATGACAAACCCATTCCAAAGCAATGTCTTGCGGTATACTGCTGTACAAGTCCTTGACATCTACTGTTACAAAGTTTGCATCCATGTTAGTCTCAATACCTCTTACTGTGTCCAGAAATGACCAAGAGTCCTTACAAATGTGGTGTTCCATATGGACATATTTCTGGAGCATGCTGTCAATTAACTTTGCACATGTGTAAGTAGGTGATCCCCCAGGTATTTGACCTGACGAAAAGCGCTTAAAGTTACTTTGTGTTCTTTTATTATTTCAGTAAAGTAAGTTTTAACTACTACATTGGTGTCACTGGTTACGGTTTACTGGTTTAGTGTTGAAGGTCTCTGTTGCTTGAGCAGATTATTATTGAGAGCATCCGCAAATGTTTTTGTGTTTCTATGTGTGGATTTTGGTGGTGTAGATTTAGTGAGACTATGTGATGAGTGTGGTGTGGTGCAAGTGTTTACCTTCTCCTCTTGACTGTCAAGTTCAGTCTTGGTTGGAGAGAGCTTTACCTCCAGTTTGGCTAGATAAGTGCATATCTCACAGGTTGTAGTGTTGGGTGGTAGGAGGAGAGAGTTGTCTGTGTACATGAGGCAATTTCTACATTGCCCCAAGATGCCCAGGTTCATCAGATAGACAGGAGAGAACACTGGGAGCTGACCCTTGGACATGCCTGAATAAAAAAATATTTTCCTCTAGATAAGTGAGGAAAGTGAGTACAAGAGCTGTTTTTCTTTAAGCAAGTGAAGAAAGTAAGTACCAAAACTGTTTTCCTCTAGGTAATGAGGAAGGCTGAGTGCTATAGTAATTAGTAGCTTATTTAGTGCTTACAACAAGTTCTGAATAAGTGCTGAGCACCAATAAGCAAATTCAAGTGCTAAAACTAAGAATCTGTATCTGGACTAAACTAGTTGCAGGAAAGGGGGAAACAAGTGCAAATGTGGGCTTTTAAATCAGAAAGTAGTGAGAGATGGAAAAACTGCCCAAACGGCCAATAACTACAATTTCTGGGTCAGAACCACTCCTTATGTGGTAGATAGATTACCTAGTGCTTACCACTCCCACTGATAAGCTAGAAAACTTCCCTACAACACAGAAATCTTGGGGGGCTCAGAAGCTTACATACAGTCCTGGATACAGCAAATCTGAATCTGGACTACACTAGTTACAGGAAAGGTAGGAAACAGGCTTAGATTTTTTTTATATATACAGAAAAGTAGCTAAAACAGCAGTAAAAACAATTCAAATGCAGTGCAAGCTAGCACACTTGAATATGTAGCAATGTTAGACCAAACAGTTTAAAAAATGCAATTAAATTAAAACTGACTAAAAACAAGTGCAGAAGGAGTCTTTTAGGTAGAAAGAGGTAAAGAGATGGGTCTGGGGGGGAGTGTCCCAGATCAAATCTACAGTGGGGACGGGCAACTGCAAAAGCCTCCAAATTTAAACAAGACTGGAATAGGGAGGATGGGTATGAGAAAACCATCACCTTCAGCAGAGATCTGAAAAACTATACAGTGAAGCAAAAATAACAGTGCACAACTCTGAAGTCATCCAGCTATTATATAAAATTAGTCAAGCAACTGAAGTGCCAGAAAAATATACTTAGCTCTGTGTATCTCCAGATAGTTTGAAGAGCACTCTGTCAGGACACAGGAAGGCTCCAGCAATGATATGCAGGCTGTTACTAAGAGGGTCTAATTTTATGCAAGTAATCCTTTGAGTCAGATAACACACAGTAACAAGTAAAAAGAGGTTCAGTTCCACCTGTTGCAAAGTACATACCCCAAAATTATACAGCAAACATAAAAATACAGCTTTGTAAATGTACAAGACATATTGTAACACATTAATACAAGTGCTGTTTCCTTTGGCACAATTTGACCATTTAACAAAGTGCTTGCTTACCTTCTTATTTCCCTTATCCCATTCACCTCGACTAGGTATATCTGTACAAACACTGCAGTGAGTATTGCTTTAAAAGCACTACCTACAGGTCACATGTCATGTCCTAAGAGGTCCTATCCCAAACTGGACACTACAACAAAAGAACCCAGTACCCCTCCCAGGAGCAATTAGACCATACATTAAAAGTTACAACCCACAAATTAAGAACTACCCAGGTGCATTTAAAATACCTAACCTAACCAGTGTCAGCATTTTAGTGTCTTGTGATATTCAGCACCGTCACCTTAAGTCCAGCAAACAACAACATTCAAACTTAACTCAGGAATACTGCAAGACACATGGGATGTTAATCTACTCGGCAGTAGCAATTCAATGCAGATTAAAATCTCAGCCGTAAGTAAGTGCACATTTACTGTTCCTGTCATCCCTCCTCCTTCTTCCCTATAACCTCTTTGGCTTTGAAGTACAAAGTAAGTATTGGATTTCTTAGTCACCCACAGTTTCAGAGCATTCTTCAACATAGCTTACTCTGGTTTCAGCCACGTCATCACTCACGTGCAAGTAAAAGCACACAAGCATCACTTTCAGCTCTCCCTGTTTTGCTAGTGGCTCCTTTCCCACGTAGTCAGTGATTCTGCCAAAAGCTGAGGTGGTGCTCAACCATGTGTCTCTGCCAGGCTTGGTGATTCACAATCCAGCACTTGATCTGTATGAAGTGACAATATTCGAGAATGGATAGTGGACTTTGGACTACAATTCTCTGAAAGCAATGCTTGTGATCTAGGAGCGGGGTGGGATGCTTCCTCAGTGTGAGAGAAGGTCAATGATCCTCATTAGGAGGGAGAGTTGCTCTAATATGATGGTATGCAAATGGAAGTGTAACACCATGGATCGCATCCTATCTGAGCTCCAGAAGTAATACCTTTACAGACAGTCAGGGCCAGGAGTCAGGCACAGGCTCACAATGCTGATATCATCATGCACGTCCCTGTTGCAGAATATGCTGGCGATGCACGTGGATATCAGCATTACTGAAAAAAATGTTATAAATAAAGAAAAATCATGATTTGAAGGGGCTACTTGGGAATTCGTGACACCCCATTATTTTAGCCTCAAAACGTGAAATTCCAAGGAATTCAGTACAGTTGAGAGGTATGAGTAGCATATCAAATTATTTCACTGATTTTTTGCTTTTTCTGATATTGTCAGCCAAAGCAGGCAGTCTTTCTTGAATCATTACTACATTTAAAGCAGAATATACAAGGCATCAAATTAGGAACAAGTGTTTGAAAGGCATTGCAAACCACTTTGTGGTAGTTGATGCTTCTGCTGTTATACATTTACAACTCTTAGATATACTGAACATGATGGTCACCATGCTGCTTTTAGCATTTTGAAACATTTAAACTACTTGATCACCTATGATCTTCCAGTGCTCGTAAGTATCCATGATGCTATGTAATTACATATTTGTATCGGCTTACTATCACATAGTCGATCGCACTTCGTGCCCCCCTGCAAAAAGTGTTTTTTAATGTTGAGCAGAAGTGAGCATTTCAGTAAAGTCGACATTTTCAACATTTCGATTTGACTGAAATACTTACTTCGACATTTTTTGTGTTCGGTGCTCTGATTTCCGAAAATGTTAAGTCAGACATCTGAACACTCAAACACAGTGGACTCGACTATGTGATCATAAACCATTTGTATTTAATTGCAATTATTTCAGTCTTTGTTAACATGTTAAGCCCTGCAAAACAGAAACATTTGTATTTTTTAAAGGTGACCTTAATAGTCATAATATGAAAAAAAGTGGTTCTGATTAACAGTATTCAGAGAAAAACGGTTAGAATCAGACTCATATAGACTGCCTGTATGTAAATTCTTGTTTGCATTTATTTGTATTTATTTCAGTCTTTGTTAAAATTTTAAGCCCTACAAACAGAAGCAATTATTTTAAAATGTGCCTTTAATGGTCATAATCTGAAAGAAAAAAGTTGCTCTGTTTCACATGGTATTCAGGTAAGATTTGTGAGAATTAACCTCATATAAACAGGGCATGTCTTGTTTACAATTTACTTCATTAGCCCACTAAACTGCATTACCAGACTAGAATCTGCTGGGTGGGGGGGGGGGGGGTGCTGTCTGTGGATGAAAGTGTCTTACACTCTTGTCATCTGCTCTTTTTAAACAACCATTAATCTGACTTTGACTAGTGTGTATTTGGGTGAAGTAAGTTGGAATACTTGAATACTTTACTATAGCTACTATGTGTTTGTGTACAACAAACATGAACTACGTTAATGTGACCACCATTTTATCACAATCAGAAATCCAGGTATCCTCTGTTAGTAAAGTAGCTTTAAGTGCTGTATGGAGGGGGGTCTTTGGATGACAATACCTTACATTCTTGTTGTTTGCTCATTTTAAACAGTCAGTAACCTGCTGTTGGAGTACTAGTTTGTAGCTGTATGTAATATGTTAGAAAGCTGTACTGTGGCTACTGTGTATTTGTGTAAATTAAACACACGGTAGCCACTGTGTGTTTATGAAAAACAAACTTTAAATATGTTATTGTGACAGTTATAATAAGTACTTTTGGTAAGACAACCAGACATTTGATATGCACACAGTCAACAGTGTGGATTTAATTGCTGTGTATGGGGATTATATGTAGATGAAAATGACTGACCCTGCTGTCGTGATCTAGTTATGGAGTTACTTGTATGAAGCAGTTTGAAATGCTTTACTGTGGCTATTTTTATCGAATCCAAGAAGTTATCAAAACAAAGGAGTGCAGGTAAAAGTGGGAGATAGAAAAGACAGACAATGCAAAGAAGGAATTCTGATTGGCTAACAAAGAGGCTAAGAAAGCAGTTATAATGACAAAGAACAAGGCATCAGAAGCAGTTGCCCAACTTCTGGAAAGTGACTTCATAGATGACACAAATAAACTCTAACAGGTTGCAAGGAACAAGATAAAAAGAAATAACATGGTCATTACACATCATTCGTAAGGGATGCCAGCAACTACCTGCTCTCCAATCCACAGGACATCAAAGGCAGATGGAACAAGTGCATCTACCAGCTTCTGAAGTCAGAACACCTCACGGAAGCTGTACTGCCCATACACAGCCTACAATAAAATAACAATAAGAACCCCCTAGAAGAAGTAAGAGCAGCACTGTGGAAAATAAAATCAGGAAAACAGCAGGCTTAAACCATGTAATGACAAATATAATCAAGATTTTGGGCGAGTTAGAGGAGAAATAACTCCTGAGGGCAGCCATAGCAGGTTGGAGAGAAAGACACATCCCAGATGACTAGAGAATAAATATCCTAGTGCCAGTGTATAATAACAAAGGGGGCATTCACAGCTGTGGGCAGTATAGAAGTATCAATCAGTTGTCAAACTGCATGAAAGTGCTAGAGACAGTCATTAACAAATGAATTCACAGAGCAGTAAAAAGCAGGATAGGAGATGTACAGTTTGGATTCAGATCAGAATGCAGCACAACAAATTCAATGTTTGCAGTGAGACATATAGCCTGGAGATGAGGAAGGAATCCAAATAGGCATTCCTAGACTTGAAGAAGGCATTTGATAAGGTCCCAAGAAAGCTGATTTGGACAATTTTGCAATGGTCCATTGTCCCAGAAACAATGGTAGAATTAGTGCAGGCTTTGTACATTGATCCAATGACACAAGGATGAACAGTGGTTGGACTCACAGAGAGGTTCCCAGAGGGAGTCACTGTGCATCAGGGTTCAGCACTGAACCTCCCTTTGTTCATAGTGGTGATGTACTACATTAGTAAACAGAGCTGAGAAGAAAGCTTAACATTGCTACAGATAAATGTGGTATTATAAGCAGACTCTGAACAGGAACGTTAGCAAATGATAGACAAATGGAATATAAAACTAAAGGCATGTGGTATGAAACTGAGTACAGACAAGACAGATGTCATGGCAATAAATGGAGAAACTCAGAAGAAGATGAAAATTAAGATAGAAGGAGAAACAGTGGCATAGGTTGACAGCTTTAAGAATCTGGGAGTGATGGTTGGGGAGAAAGGAAGTCTGAATGAGGAGGCCAAAGCCAGAAGCAGAAAGGCTACAGCCAGCTGGCACAGAGCATCAGGGGTAGTATGTGGAAGAAGAATGTCAATGTCCTTGAAAAGTAAGGTGTACAAAACAACGGAGCAGCCAGTATTTCTGTATGGTTCAGAAGCTTGGGCAGTGAAGGCAGATCAGTTGAGGAAGCTAGACATGAAGAACATGAAGTATCTGAGACAGGAGGTAGGATGCACACTGAGGGACAGATGAAAAAATAAGGACATCAGAGAAGAAGCCAAACTAGCTCCAATTACAGATAAGTCCAAAGAGAACAGATTACAGTGGCACAGATATATGTGCAGGAAAGCAGAAGATGAGTGGCAAAGAAGATTTGGGAAAGAGAGGAAGAAGGTAAGCGGGAACGATGATATTAAACCAATAGATACCTGTACTAACTAACACAGCAGAATAATATTTTACCAAGAGACTTCTTTTCTTCTGTTGCATGAGAGATGACCTGCAACAGTTAGTCATGACTGTCAAAGAAGGTAGGAGAGTGGCACTGAATCGAGAGAGGAATCAAAACTGCAGCCTCATGCAGAAAATGGGAAAAAGGAGGTTGATGATGATTTTTTTTTTTATTTTTTTATTTTGATCAAAACATTAGTTATGCACACTCAGTAAACTGGCTGTAATTTATGGGTATGAACATTGGTGCATTACAATGACAGCAGTCTGAGTAGACATTTTATGATAGTAAATAGTCTGAATTATTACTGCTTAGTAAATTTGTTTAATTTTGTGCTGGAAAAATGTTCAAGACCATTCAAATTTAAACAAATCCTCAGACAAATTTTGCTTTATTAAACAATAAATGCAATATAATATAATCTGATAGATAAGTATATATTCAATAATCAGGAAGGTGAATCCAAAAGAACACATGCATTTATGCATGATCATAAAAAAGTTTGTGTGTGTGTGTGTGTGTGTGTGTGTGTGTGTGTGTGTGTGTGTGTGTGTGTGTGTGTGTAGTAGTGTAGCAAGGGTGAGTCTGAGGAGGCAGTTGGTCTGAGCACAAAATGTTAAAGGGCACGTTCGAGAAGTGCCTTCCTTCATTATTTTGTTATTACCAGCATTTGTTTCTTGCTCTTTGCTTGAAGAGCTGAGGGGGCATAGGTGTGCTGAAGGAAGATGATTGGATCTGCTTTGTGCAGTGTAACCCAAAGAGCACTTTTTTTATTTGCCTTTCACTGAAGAGCTAGGGGAGTGGGGCATGAATCAGCTGTAGGAAGTAGGAAGCTGACTGATACGATCACTTGTTATAAACGCCAAAGTGTTTTTTTTTCTCCCTAAACTGAAGGGCTGTGTAGAGTCTGATGAAGAAAGCTCAATGGTACAAAGGTACAATTCAGTTTGTACAGAGTAAGCCAAAGTCCCTTTTGTTTTGTTTTTTTTTTTTTTTTTTTATACTTGAGAGTTGAAGGTGTGGGCTGCTACATGAGGAATGGGCAATGCGAGCTAGATGAGTCAGCTACAGCTCTGTGTGTGAGAGACCATGGTTTGAGAGTCATCTAGGTTCCAAGGTACACTTAATCTACCACTGCATTAGCTTCTCCTGATACCAGATTCAGTAAAATATTTAAAATTTTGGGTGGACTCAGTACTCTTAAATTCAGGAAAATCTTTTCAACTTCCATAGTCTACCCAAATCCTTGCTACAGATGCTTCAGACTCTGGCTGCAGTGCTCCTCTAAAGTGCCTCTTTGTTCAGGGAGTTTGGTCATCTTAAAAAAATAAATGCATGTCAGCCAGACAGAATTATTTGCATTTCTCTTGACATTGAAAGCACCCAAAATGCTTAGTTCTAGGAATTCTCCAGATAAGGATGGCAAACCCACAAGCCAAGTGACAGAAGGTAATATTACCTTTGCAGACTAGCCATATTAAATGGGACTTAGAGTTGCACATTGATATACAGTTGCAAGCTTTTCTAATTCCAGGCCTAGATAGTGATTTGGTAGATGAGTGATTTTTCTAGGTCATGAGGTATAGCTTCATTCTCAAAAATTGACCTAGGGTCTATTTTATATATTCGAACGCTTAATTGTCCGAATCACTAAAGATCGAACTTTAGTGATCGAACAATTAAATGTTCGAATATATTAAAAATAAATATTTACAAAAAAAAAAGTAAAGGGTGTAAGCAGGGGGCAAGCACCCCTGCACCCCCCACCTCACCCCACCCCTCGCAACTTAAATATACCAACTCCAAGATCGCACTTCAGTGTGCTACAGTGCAGAAATGGAAAATTTCCCATTTCCTGCACTGTAGCGCGATCTTGGAGTTGGTATATTTAAGTAGCGGCGGTGTGGGGGGTGCAGGGGGGCCTGCCCCCCTGCTTACACCCTTTAGTTTTTTTTTTTTAATTTTTTAAAATATTCGAACATTTAAATGTTCGATCACTAAAGTTCAATCTTTAGTGATTCGAACATTTAAGCGTTCAAATACATAAAATAGACCCCTGACCTATGCTTTGGAACAGTCAAATAAGGTCATGTTTGAATCCCAAGAAATGCTCCATTGCCTGTGTTGTGGATTAAGATACAGAATACTTTGCCAAGAACTGAGAGAGGCAAATTGCTATAAGTATTTCTTTCATTATCTCTTGTGCGAAAATGTCTGCTAAAAGCAGCAAAAGAAAGTGTCCAGTTGATTCCTTTTGTACTGCTTTGGCCCACATACCTTTTTTTTCCCTTCTCCAGGACTTAGCACAAAATTTCCTTCTTCTTCCTCAGAAGGAAGGCATTCTGCTTCAGCAGTAGGGCAGATGGTAGATACTTCACTCAGCTTGCTTATTAAGTTTTAATTTCTAACAGAGAATTGTCTCATCTCAGGTTATTTGATATCCTTTGGAATGGCAGGATGTCTCCTACAAAGAAGCCTTATTTGTGAAGATGGGAGAGATGATCTCACAGGTAAAGTAGAGATGGTTTAGTGGGTCTTAGTCTAAGTCACATTCTAAGGACCTGGAGTTTTTGTACATTGAGTCACTGTATTGACTTGACAGTAGATCTTCCTTAGGAATCCCCATGAGCTTTCCATTCTGTGGTAGAGATATTTCATACTTCTGAAGAAACCACTGATTTCTCAATGAAACCTGGATTTTGTCACATAAATTATGAAACTATCCTATGAGACTATATATTTCTTTTCATTAAGATATACTTTTTTGTGAGACTGCTCTTTGGAATTCAGTCATTGCACCTTGAATGATAATGTATTTGGAACCTTGTATGCCTTTTCATTACAGTGATAAGATGTCGCTTGTTCTACCATCATAGTAGACATTGCCTTAAATCAAAAGATTCCCTTCCTTATCCCCTACAGGATGGGGTAGAACTCATTCTTCATGTGATAGATGTGAGCAGACAGTTTTTTTCTATATTATTTCCAGGTTCAGGGCCAAATATTTTGAAATGTTGGACCATTTCTGTTTCCTTTAAATGAAACAGATGGAAAGCCCCAGTAAGATAGCGAGCTGATTCCTACTGATTTTCTGATTCCATAGAATTTTGATATAGTTCTACTAGTGAACATGTAAAGGAGTCAGTCCCCTTCTACATAATAAAAGATGGCACCTGCAGCTTTCCTTTGATGAATCTTTTTTGTTAATTGTGAAAAAGTGATATTGTCAGCAATCCACATTTTAAGAAGAATAAAATGTATCCTATATCCAGTGCCAGAGGTTGATTTGGTATGATAGGTGCCCAAGGGATGATTGCCAGAGCATTCACGTGAATATTACACACACACATACACACACACACACACACACACACACACACACACACACACACACACACACACACACACACACACACACACACACACACACACACACACACACACACACACACAACATTCAGATGGAAGTAATTGGCTTCTAAACTCTGCTCACTGAGAATGGCCCCTAATGAATCCCTGAGATTTATCCACAGCATCATATTAGCCCCCACTAAGGAAATTATTTGATTAGTTTTATTAATGGATACCTGCACAGACTACCACAGCAGACTGACCTTTTTCCAAGAGACAACTTCTCTTTGTACTATTATAAGCTGGAAGAGCACTAGAAAGTCAGGGTAGCATTACCTTAACTGACTCAAGGTTAATTGATAGACCATTTACGTTAAAACTTGTTAATATACCTTGAAGTTGTATGATTTCAGAACTGTCTATATTACATAAGAGGGGGTTGCAAGGCTTCATTCACAGAATGAGGTTGTAGAGGTTACCTCACCTCACTCAGAGGCTTAGTAGTAGTTTAATTTTTCATTCTTTATTTCTATGTAATTTTTGCCTCCATAACTGACAACCATCAGCCCCCCCATCTGGACACTGTCAATTCATATTGTGTGACTGTTTTCACTTTATCCTCACTCCAGGATGGGCACACCCATCCTCCCTGCCAGCTCCATCCGGTAATTGAGCTATTAATCAGGCTCAGATCACCTGGCCGTACTCAAGGCTTTATCCCTGCATGCTACTGCAGCTAATAGATTTTCATACTTTTGCATAAGTCTTTCATCACTTAAGTGTGACTTGGTTAAAAGTTCTGTAACAAAGAGTGGCTTATCATGATGTCCAATAATGTAACCCTCACTAGTGTCTATGTGATATCTTTGTCAGCTGAAATTGATTTGGGAGATCATAGCTTATTGTGTGGCTTTGAAATGTAGAATTCTGTAAAAAACTTAACAGTAACTGAATGAGTGTGCTAAATCTCTTAATATTTTGTTCTTTAAATCAAAAGAACTCTAAACTCCTATAAGCATTTGTACAGCCAAGTATGGTTAATATTTGCTTTTTAAAGAGTGTTGCTTATATTTTTCAGAGTTTTACAATTTTATGCTGCTATGTTTCATTAATTTTTTTTTAAATTTATACTTGCTGCCCCACCACCACTCCCATCCACTGTATTATGCTATAAAAATTCTATAGTTAGACTAAGACTACGTGCAGTAGTTCCAGGACCTTTTTTCCTTTGACTGGCATTCCTTAAAGTTGAAAAGCTATAAGGTTTATCGTTCAACAATCCTTCCAACTATGTTTTTTTAAATGTAACATACTCCTAGGAACTGTTTTCTGATGAGAGCAGTCACTATCCTTAAATATGCATCTCCTCTGTTTGTCTTCTGTATTCTTTGTATTGCTACATCCATTCATAAAAATCATCCTGTATAGATCACTGTACTACAAAATCCCCTCTTTTTCTCTCACTGTGTTTCTGTCATAGTTTTCAAATGTTCTTAATTCTACAGAACATCTTTGATTTTGCCTCAGAATAATCCTTTCTCTCTTATAAAACCTGAAATGTTATTACAGTTACTGAAGATTACAGCAACAAAACAAAACAAACCAGGCCCAAGAATTCCAGGCTTCCTGTTCTTAAGAAAGTCCTTGTTAATATAATTTGAGTTACTTTAATAAGTTGTGTCGTATAGTAATGTTTTTATGTAATGTACCAGTTACTTTAATTAATTTTTTTTCACCAGTTCCTGAGCCGAGAGGTTAAGGGCTATTCTAACTCTCTCTCTCGGTCTCAATCTTTCTTTATCTCTCTCTCTCTCTCAGAAATGAAAAGGCATAGCTAAGGTCAGACGAAGGGGCAGCCACTCTAGGTCCCTGGTGTCAGTGACACACAGCCGTACTGGCTTTCAGTTTCGGAACAGCAATACTGCACTTGTGGTTAGATCCAATGTACTCATTACTCCAGGTGGTATTTATATCTTTGCACTGTAGCAAACTGCTTGCTACAAATGTAACAAGTGGTTTGCTACAGTCTAAAGATGACCTTTTTTAATTTGATCCTCAGCTTAAAGTTGGGGGACCGGATCAGGGTATGGCATCAATAGCTGGCTACATCTGTCATGAAATGTATGCATAAATATCATTACTTTTAATAACTGCAGGTATTTTTAAGTCATTTGGAAACATGGCCGACCAATTAATGATATTGCTGTGCAAGTAATTGGTAAGTAAGTTAAATGAGGCTTCTATACCACTTGTCAACTCACATTTCACCTATAAACTAAATAGATGAGCACGGCTTTGACCTGAGCGCCAGTCGTCAGTCCTTAACAAAGACAGCTGGCTCCTTATCTGACAAAGATCCAATCTGCTTCTCAATATTTTCTTTTTCAATCTTCTTAACCAAAATGCTTTCTCTTACCTGGCAGGTAGATTCACTATTAGACAGAAAACCTACAACCTCAGGTCTCAACCCACTTTGCCACATCAAGCAAAATATGTAACATCCATAACTTTTCTATACTTTTCCTTAAAATCTGGCAGTCCATTTTCCCCACCGTTAGGGAATCTTTAGATCTATCACAGTACAGGAAAGCCCTTAAATGCCACTTAAACAAGATAGTGTAATGCCACTGCTTTATAAACAGTGATGTAGTCAGAATCCATGAGGAACCTTCTTCCTCAATCAGGACCTTGTCCCCTCTGTAACTAAGACTCACCCTCATACAGTTTGCACCTTAACATTTTCTTGCAAAATCCTTTGATTCACAACCTCTTACACGATGTATAACTTAGACCTGGTATTACAGATTGTTTTATGCTCCTAGACTTTTGTGCTATCAATGTTCTCCAATTTTCTGTTTTGTGTTTTCAGTATCAACATTTGTGTTTTGTTCATAACAGGGCTGAGCCTGAAATAAGTCCTCATAGATCCGTACTGCATTCTGGTTAACAAATTTAAGTACGCAAACTTAAACTCCCTGATTATTGTTTTCTGCAAGAAATCACAGAGGGCACAGTTTATAAATGTGAACTGGCAATTATTCCATTCTTTTGGGAGATTTCTTCTTCATGCCTGCATAAACATGGAGTTAGTAAATAATATAATGTATAGAGGGGCTTGCCTCCCTGCAAATAAATACATTCACTTGTTTTTTTATCTCTGAGATATTAGACTCCTTCAAATACTCCTTCCAGTATTAACTTTCCTTTGTAAAATCTATATTTATTGTAATGTGTGGAGTACTGAATATCTATATTTATGAATCAAAACATTGCAGCTAACATAATGTAATACCTTAGAACTAGTAAGGAATAATACAGCCCCAAAAACTGAATGCAAAGAGATTGTCGAGCAAATTCATCTTTTCTTCCTAATCACTTATGTAGAAAAAGCAATAATGACATCATGACTGCATGTTGACAGTATGGACGCACAAGTCATGTGATCTCAGAGAACATGCCATGTTGCACTTTATCTCCATTTATATCAGTATTATGCCAATACTTGGCCATGTGTTTTTACATTGTTAAAAGGACATACAAATGATGCTTAGGAACATATTACTTAAGAAACAGTCAGAAAAATAAGCCTATAGAAATGTATCACTACAATAATATTATGCATTAAAATGTATGACTCTAAACTGTGTATAACTGTTCTAAACATGTATAGTTACACAACATTTAACAATTTAAGAGAGAGTTCAACAAACGGTAAAAGTATTAGTTGAAAACATTTACAGCCAGTCACCTACAGATTTCAAACTACAATTTATCACACTATTTGGAAAAGACAGAGCCTGCTCGTCTCTCACATTTAGCCATCACATAAGTTCTAGCAGTAGATAGATATGCGTCATCTGCCAATTACTCTTCTTATCTTTATGCTGTGTGGGATTTAGGCAAACTCATCTGTCTTGTTACTGTTTTGTGATCTATTAATAATGGGCTTTGTATAGTTCTACCTACTGTACTGTTCTTACCTGTCGGCTATGTCATTATTAAATATTAATTCTATCCTTTCTTTTTAACTTTGCATACTGCTTTCTGGTTTCCCTACTTCTTTTGTTGGTATATGTCACAGGCACTAGCTGAAACAGGTCCATTAGGATGAGTTCACTACCCTGATTAACAAAATAAATGAATTAATGACTGAATTAAAGTACAGGTTTCCTAAAAAAAAAAAAAACTGTACTTTCAGCAGTCACATAGTGCATGTTATCTTTCTATGGAGGCCATAACCCAGCTAACATCAGTTTATTGCTGTTGGAGTCACAGGGTGTTGTTTCAGGTTTTCACACAACTCTGTTGAGTGTTTGATCACATGGATTCATAAAGGTCTACTGTATCCATTTTGCAATTTGTACTTTTTTGTTTCTGTTGTATTGAACTTGCAGATGTTACACTGTGCTTGTCTTGTCTAAAAAAGTGAGCACTTCCGACATGCCTAGTGCGGTAAATCAGGTAAAGACAAGCAAACAATAAATATGTGAGTAATAGCACAGCTGTGACTCCATGATTAATGTAATTATCAAAACATGTTATTCTGCCTGTAGCTCACTGTGTTTGTAGTCATGTACTGCAAGTTTAAGTCATCCTGTGTTCCACTTGGTTCATAATATTTCTACCTCAGTGTTGCCATTTTCTGTCTCTTATGCTTCTCGTTTCTTACTTGTAGCGGATGAGGAAGCTCCAGATTATGGCTCGGGTGTTCGACAGTCAGGAACTGCTAAGATCTCATTTGACGATCAGCATTTTGAAAAGGTAAGACTTTGTTTCGGCTTTGTTCATTCGGTATAAAAATACTGTTCATCAGCAAAAAGAATATTTGTTACAAGCATCTGAAATCCTATCCTTATTCAACTTTTCTGTCAGAACTTACTTCGTAGGCAGTTCCTCGTGTACATTATGCCTTCTTTTTATTTATAATGGTGGGATTTCCCAGTCACCTGAGGTCAACAGGGAAGGAAGTAAATTAAAAAAAAAACACTGTCAGGTCACAAAACAATTAAAAGAGGCGTGATTGTTCTTGATTTATTATATATTTTTTCTCTCTATTTTTACCTTTTCCTGCACAAGCTGCTCATTTGTTCCAGCCGGTAGATCGGTTTGAATATGAATCCAAGGATATTTGTAATTAAGTGCTTCTTTCTTGTATCATGCAGAAGCATAGCATAGATTACAGAAGAATCATGGTACACATAGGTCATAAAAGCAGCAACAAAACAGAAATAATATTGTTTAGAAGGCTATCAGATTGTAGTAGCCGGTGCTTCATACTACTGTGTGGAACATTACGCCTGCAGGAACTTAACTTAGAGATGCAGATGTCAAACCCACAATGCACAGAAGTAATTGGAAATACATACATCTGTAGTTATGCAAACACAGCAAGTTTTAGGCATCAGCAAGCCCTACTATTCCTGATGATTTCTTGTTCAAGGAGGCCTCTCAAATCATATCAGATTATCATATTTTGGTATTTTTGTTAAAACTTTGCTAGAACACTGCTAAGGAATGACTTACACTAAGCTGCAGTCCCCTTCTCCCGCATACTTTTTGAGGTTCCATTTAATAATTCTTGAATTGTCTCCCAAGAGAATCATTTCCGTGTTACCTCTCAGATGACTATTGATATTTTAAGCTAATAAGCCTTAGTTATATTATTTATACATGTATGTGTTCAGGCTACATTAGCTACAAAAATGAACTTCCCTATACATGCTTGAGGTGAGGTTACTCGAGTGTCACTACACTGCAGAAAAAATGGACAAACAGCATAATGCCAAGCTTTTTTCTCCATAGGAAATCACTGCCAGTGTGACTTCTAAGTGTGCACCAGCAATGATCCACTTTTTAGGGAGATTTCTCCCTTCAGGTTAGTGCAACCATGGAGTTGGTATATATAAGTTTTGGTGGGTATGCCCACTGCAAAAATGAGAATAAAAAGTTTTCCACCCTTTTACTTTTTGGATTTTTTCAAAATGTTGACTTTCAAGAAATATGCGGTTTATAGTAGAACCGGAAAAATGATATTGGTTTTCATAAATAATGTGACTGCTGTGTAAAACTGCTGAGCCAGGATATCTGTAATCCACCAGCAGTTTGTGAAATATGTTATCCCCATCACCCTGCTGTAGAGCATGTTTGTGGACAGCATACTCAATGCTAACAAAAATAATCAGTTCTGAAGTGATGAGCTTAAGACAAAATATATGTTTACAATACAGATTTAGGCAATATGTAACGCTCTGTAAATGTTGTGCAAAGGCTGAGAGGAATCATCATCATCAGCCCCCCTTTTCCCATTTTTTCTACATGGGGTCGGGGTATCGTGTTAACTGTCGCCAACTCTCTCGATTCATTGCCACACTCCTGCCTTCTTTAACACTCATGTATATGACTGCCGCAGATTTTCTTTCACACAGTCCATCCACCTCCTTGATGGATATCCTCGCCTCCTCTGATCTTTTCTGCAATTGGAGCTACTTTGGCTTCTGCTCTTATGTCCTCATTTCTTTGTCTGTCCCACAGTGTGCATCCTACCACCTTTCTCAGGCACTGCATTTCCATCACCTCTAACATCTTCAACTGTTCTGCCTTTACTGCCCATGTTTCTGTACCATACAGTAGTATTGGTCACAGCACTGTCATGTACACCTGACTTTTCAGCTTCTTTGTCTTTCATCTGTCATAGACTACACCTGATACTCTATGCAAGTTGGCTGCAGCCCTTCTGATTCTGGCTTGGACCTCTTCATTCAGACTACCCTTCTTCTCAACCACCACCCCAGATACTTGAAACTGTTTGCCTGTTCCACTATCCTCCCTTCTATCTCTATTATCAGCTTCTTCTGATTTCCCCACTTTGCTGCCATTACCACCATCTTATCTGTGCTTAGTTTCATCCCATGTGCCTTCAGATTTGCATTCCATTCTCCTACCCTTTGCTGAAGTTCTAGTTCAGAGTCTGCCTGTGCTGCCACATTGTCTGCATACAGAAGCGTTGTTGATCTGTTCCCTCCAGCATGTTTGCTAATGTAGTTCATCACCAGTATGAACAGCAGTGGGCTCAGAGCTGAACCCTGAGAGGTATGCTGAGAGGAATAAAGAATGATAATTTGAAGTGGAATGCCTGGGAAAAGGGCTGGAAGACTTGAAGTGATAAGACAATGACCAAAGTAGAGGACAATGCAAAAGGCTGATTCTAGTTGCTAGTGTGTCTAATGCAGTTCACACATGAATGGGACAGGTGGAGATACCCTGTGGAAGTGGAGGGGAGGCTGTTATTTTGTTAGGAAAAGATCATTAGAAATATGGGGGAACATAAGAGATGAATGGTTGAGTGAATGGCAATTTTTCCCAGTTCCCAAAGAGAAATATAATTTACAGAAAGGAAATTTACTTTTTTATTCTGGAGTTCTTAGAGCTAGTAACCATAGAAGTCGAAGAGACCATTCAAGAACAAGTGCATGAGTAAGGCTATAGGATGAGAGATAAGGAGTTAGGATGCAGAGTGAGTTTTAGAAACAAAATGGAGTCGGGTAAAAAAAGTGAATAATTGGTATCATTTGGGGGAGTGTGTATATCAGTGTGCTTTTGGTAAGTTGAGAGATCAATAGAGTAAAGAAGATGCAATACAGGCAGAAGAATGTTTCTGGAAAGGAATATTGGCAGTAATAGAAATATTGAAAGAGGCTGGCCCTGCTGGTGATCAGTATATAAGGATGGTGCATATGTGGTATAGAATACATGAAAAGATATAAGAAAGAAATTATCCATCTAGAGTGTTGGAAATGTGAGGAAGGAAATGCAGATCAAATGCACATGTGGTGGAAATGTAAACGGGGTTGTACCACTGTAGATGAGGGAAAGAGAGGTCTGGAGTAAATTACTGGGAACGAAAATACCAGATCAGTATGACTCATGCCTTTTTGTGTGCATAAAGAGAATAGAACAGATAAACTAGAGATGAAAGTTGATAACTTCAACTGCAGACAGATGATAACTAAGGCATGGAAATCAGAGGATCTAGACATTTAAACAGAAGGAGGATTAATGATCTGGTTCAGTCTTGGGACCGCTGTTGTTTGGCATCTGCTTCTCTGAAGTACAGGCCAATACTAAGGGACTCTGGCTAACAAAGTTCACAGATGACTGCAAACTGGGAGCCATTATTGAATCCCCAAATGATGTGGATATTCTACAAAAGGGCCTTACAGAAACAGATGCTTGGTGCCAGAGTCATGGGCTCAAGCTTAATGCCAAGAAATGTATAGTTATCCCCTTTGGGAAAAACCATGTACCCATGTATTACCACATAGGTGGCAGCACACTAAACACCGAAAGTGTGATGAGAGACTTAGGGACACAGGTGGACGGTGGTCTCACGTTCGATAACCACATCGCCACAACATTCAGGAAATCCTTCTATGTGGCACACCTCATCACTAAGGGCTTTTCATCCAGAAAAAAGGAGGTCATTGTCCCACTGCACTCATCCCTCATTAGACCCATTATAGAGTACAACACCCCATTTGGTATGTACCTCACAAGACATCTGCAACAGCTGTAAAGGCCGCAGAAATACCTCACTAAAAGAATCACAGGCCTAAAGCAGATGCCCTATACTGACTGTTTAAAAAAACTCCAGTTATGCTCTGTGGCATATCGTCTACTCAGAGGCGATCTCTGCTTAACATACAAGGCCATGTCAAACCCTGAGCTGTTGGACATGCTCCACTTAAAGAAATCCCAATCCCTCAGAGCCACATACTCCAGGGATCTAAACCTTGTCATCACAATGAACAAAACATGCTGAAGGGATAGGTTCCTGACCCAGAAACTCCCCATACTCTGGAATAGACTGTCCATACATGTCAAGCAGAGCACCTCCTTGGCCCTCTTCCAAAGGAACCTTGATGATTGGATGGGAGATAGGAAATTCACCCCGGGGATCACGTCAGTCACCCTGCTAGACAGGGGTCCAGGGAAGCAAATATTTTGGGAAGAAATATCCAAGGAATTGTTATGGCTAGGCTTGTATAGGGCCTAGGGCTGATAGCCTAGTACCAACCTATGAACCTATGGATGCAGAAGCTGTGGAGGAGATATGTGCAGTGGTTTACAAGGAAGTATAAGGGGATGTTCAGCGATGGACAGACTTATCAATCAAAGAAGCAAGTGCGAGTCATGAAACAGGTAAAGTTGCAGTTGGGATGGTTAAGAGTGATAGTACCAAGCACAGGTATGGGGATTACCAGAGATAAGATACATTGAGGCCAGATGGAGGTAACCTTCCAAATAATCCAAAGGTAACCAATGGGGAGTACCTCAAATTCTGCATGAAGTAGTTAGTATGGCATGAAATGTATAAGGGGGCAACTTTCGAGGAAGGAAAGATATATATCAAATTATAGGGTGAGAATGAGTAGAAATGGAAAAAAAATATGTTTTATTGTACTAAGATATAAATGTCAGATATTTGTGTTATATACTGTGGTAAATATGTTGAATGATATGGCAGACAAATGTTGAATGAGCATGATATGTGAAAAGTCTATGTTAAATGGCATTGTTGAACTTTGTTGAGTAAACAATAAAAGTAATAAAGTTAAAAAATGTTTTGACAGACATTGTGAAAAAAGGTTGTTTAACAAAATATTTAACTTTAAATCATAGTAAATATACCTGGATTTTTTAAATATAAATTCTACTACAACTTAGTTAATAGAATAAATACATTATTGAGTGTACTCTCCGGTGTATATGATGTGTACTTGGCTATACCTCTGAATTTGCATATGCTGTCACTATTTTTCTTCTGTTGCTATTGCAGTATATATCTGTTTGTTTGCAAAGGAGCTTTATATCTAGTGTCTTCTTCTTCTTCTTCTTCTTTCGGCTTTTTCCCGGTTAGGGGTCGCCACAACGGATCACCTGTCCGCTCATGATTGGCAGTGGAGTTTTACAGTGTCGAGTTGCCAGCTCGGAGCCCAACCTTCCACAGAAGGCACAAACACGCACACACACACTCACACCTAGGGCCAATTTACAGTGTCCAATCCACCTACAGCATGTTTTTGGGATGTGGGAGGAAACCAGAGCACCCGGAGGAAACCCACGCGACCACAGGGAGGACATGCAGACTCCACACAGAAGGCACCCCAGCTGAGAATCGAACCAGAGAACCTCTTGCTGTGAGGCGACAATGCTAACCACTGCACCACCATGGCCACCGAGCTTTATATCTAGTGTGCCAACTAAAAAAGGTAAAGACTAGTTGGATTTACATAGTAAGTCAGCTAGGTAACAACAAATGTCATAAGATAAAAAAACACAGTTCTACAATCTCACCTTCATTTCTCCACAAATTTCTCCCTTTTTCCTACAGTTTCCCCTAATTCACATTTTCCTTCTCATCTCTCCCCACTTCTACACTATTCCTTCCTACTCTAGCTCATTTTGCAGACTCTCGGTACCCTGCTTGGCTTTTCTGGCTGTGAAGACATCCACTCCCCTAATATTGCTGTGCATCCTGATCCAGGTGTGGGGCTCCCTGATTCTTCCATTGCTGCTGTACATCCTTTAAGTCCATTAATTCTACTGCCCCATAAACCACTAATCTTGCTAGAGCCTCCTCACTGATTTTAGCACGATGCATATCCTGATTGAGCTAATCTTTTTTCATCCTTCTGACTTTGATAATCCTGTTGGGGTCATCTCATTTTTTTAATTGTGCTCAGGGTAACTTTATTTGGATCCTTGACCTTTACTCTAACCAGGTCACCGGATTCAGCAGCCTTGTTGATTTGCTTTCCTGACTGTTAATCCTACTGTTCATTTCCTTAGTTGTGCTAGACTCCCTGACTGTGTTAATCCTTCTGCAGACCCTGACCCCTTTAACCTTGAAAGAAAAGCTGTAGCTAGGTCAGTTGGTGTCCTGGGCAATCCTTCCAGTTGGCACCTCCCAACCGGAATTACTTTCCAGAGCTGAAGACCAACAAAGAGTTATTATGTTTATACATAATAGCTTTTTCACTTTCTGAAACATCCTCCAGAAAATGCAGCAAAGGTCTACAACTGCACATTGCTTCGGGTCCTAGCCACACACTGAAAACAAATTATTTGTGCATCCTTGCTCCCAAGTGCAGCTATTTTAAATGAATACTGATACTGCAGTAGTCTGCATCTGCCCAACATAAAGTATCTCACCACTAACTCGCAGGGAATGATCATCGCCTCTCGTACAGCCAATAGTCCACCCTAACAGCTTACACCCAAGGCACCCATCCCTTTCAGCCTGTCCCTGCAATGGGTTTGCCTGGTACTGTTCTGTAACTTTATTACTACTACAAAAACCCAGGATTCTGTAAATGCTGAGGGATGTCTGGATCTTTTAATAATTTTATGGATATGTCCAGCCCCAGTAATGTTGCTGAGCCCCGTGCCTCTTTAATACTTGCCTTGGTGTCAGACTGTTACTCATACTATGGACCCCAAACATTAAACGCAGGTCTGCATGAAAATATCTCTGGAAAGTAGTTGTGAAAATGTTCAAAACAGTAAAGGAAGATATCATAAATAAGCCAGAAGTAGGTGAGTAGGATCAGGAATGATCAAGGTTAGTTACAAAAGTAGAATACAAAGTACTTTTTGTAATGATTTACTGCATCAGAAGTAATTTCATTAACTGAAGGGGGTCAGAAGCTATTTAACATCATACTGGGAAAATGCTGTACATTGAAAAAACTGTGACATGGCTAGAAATGAAGGTGCACTTCTGTTACACACCAAGTACTAAAAGAGCAATTAGGGATACAGTAAGCAGTTAAGTTGAACTTCATTTCTGAAGAAAGTAATATTTTGACTACTGAATGTTTCTTAACTGTAGGCTAAGAGGTTTTACAGCAACAAATAATATCTGCTACCTAGGATGCACACTCAAATGCAGTTGCCCAGTCCAGACAGAACAATGCATGTGAATTATCTCTGATGCTTTTGCATTCATGTATCATGTAGAATCACTACCCTGGCCCACTGTAAGCTTGGACCTTGAGGTGATCTTTGCAACTTTACATTTTGATCAAGCACTGTGCCCTGTTGAGACCATAAGCTGGAGACATTCAGTAGTTTGTACAGCTGCAGAATATGACCAAAATGAATGTTTCAGTATGCCTTGGAATACTTTCTTTAACTTTGGTGTTATCAGTAACTGATACACCGTGGTAGCTGCACTCTGTACCCCATCAGTGTTGCAGATCAATAATGTCTGTATTTCATACTATACATGCTTTAAAGTTAACTAGGTCTTCCAGATTTTGTCTTGCTCTCTCTGTCATACCTGTAGTTAAAGGTCCATGATTTAAATTTCTAAGATCACAGTAATATTAGTTGTGTATTCAATGGGTAGTGGTTCCTTTGTTTTCTTTTTTTACTTACTAGATATTTATGTAGTTATTTTACAGACAACAGGGTTAGATTAAATTGGATTTTTTCAACTTCAGGACAGTTATTTAGTTACAGGATGAAATAGGTGAGATAAGTGTTGTTTCAAACAGTGAGAAAAACAAACAATAATACCTGACCAGGTGGGCAATAAAAGGAACTAACAGATCACCCTGGAGTGTTGTGAGGGCTGACACCACAGGTAGTGGGCATCTCCATTCCTGGAAGATCCATTATTATCCTATAATGCCCATCATGGAGTGCATTGTTGCATTTAGAAAATGGGATACCTGATAAATTGCTTTGTATTTGCTTTTTTTCTGTTTGTTTTGTTTTGTTTTTTTATTGTGTGTGTGTGTGTGTGTGTGTAGCTATTTATATGCACGTGTATGTATGTATGCATGTGTGTGTGCATATATATATATATATATATATATATATATATACACACACACACACACACACACACACACACACATACGTATAGATTTATAGATACATATAGATATAGATAGATACAGATATATAGAGATGTAGATATATAGATATAATGTGTGTGTGTCTGTGTGTGTGGAGGTGTGGGTGTGTATGTATAAATATTTTTTTATGTAAGAGTTCATCCCCCCTTATGATTCAAAGATTCAAAGCTGGTTTAAGATATATAATTGTTGTTGAAGAAGTATTTTACATCCAGAATTTAAGCTATGTAAATATGTAATATTTATATACACACACACACACACACACACACACACACACACACACACACACACACACACACAAACACACACACACACACACACACACACACACACACACACACACATATGCACACCTACACTCTCCCTCTCGTGCAGTAAATGGGGATGAAGAGGGGGGCTTACATCCTGGAAAACCATTATTTATATACAATTAAATGAATCATCATAGACTCAGGAATATCGGATATTCATTGTGCCACAGAAGTAGAATAGTTAGCCTTCAGAACTGCTGTGCAAATATAATGTTTAACTCTGACTTCCAAATTTCACGTAAAGTATATACACATTGTCTGCTTTAAAACGGAGTTAAAATTAGCAATACGTAGAGAAAGACACTTGACAAAATAGGCATAAAGTTGTGGGAAAGAGAAGAGCAGTGTCTGACAGAAGTAGAAATTCATAAATAGCAGTAAAGAAAATTCAGGAAAATACATGTAGGGAGTATGAGATGAGATGAACAGGTTAAGGTGTATCTGTGAGGGAAAAAGTGAGCCTAATGCAATTAGTGGATATATACTAAACAGGGTATAGAACATAAAAAAGGTTTTGTTGAAAACGAAGGCATGTAAGACTTGTCGAAGTAATAGATAAAGCCCCGGTTTAAAAATGGGTAACTACATCACTGGTTAGCTTACAGACAGAAACAAGTTCAATATAAAACTTACACATTATGAGCTTGGATTTTCATCACTTGGTAGTCCTGAGTTTGATTCCTTCAGCCCTAATTTGCCTTCTATGTGACTCTTAGCAAACCATTCAACAAAATAGTTCTACGTGGTCACCTCCTGAAAACAGGAACTTGAGCCCAGTGGTTTTACCCAGTTGAAAATAAATATTGTTAAAAGATTATTAGTAGTTGTGTGTTTCCTCAGCTGCAGTTATTTAACTACAGCAAGTATGAGCTTGTGAGCTTCCTAGTTTAAGCTAATACTGAGCAGTTTAAAGTTGTAGCATACTTAATTACCGAATTACTGGACCTAACAACTTCAAGGCTGTCAACTTTATTTTTTTTTTTTGCTGTTGTTGTCTTCAGGGTTTCATTTCTCAGTTGAAACAAGTGGTGTTGGGCATTGAGCTTTGTACATTAAATTTATAAGCCATTGTTACTTGAGGTATCTGAACAGTGTTTTGAAGGGTGTACTAGTAAATCTGTTTAACTGTGAGATGGTGATGTACTCACTATAGAAAGGCTACTGCAAAATGTCCTATGTTTTTAAAAATGGTTTATAATTTGGACAAGCTGTATTGGCAGGTTTGGTAAATGTTACATGACCATAAAAGAAATTATATATTTGAGGTTGTTACTGTAAAACTCTACTGCCAATCATGAGCGGACAGGTGATCCACTGTCGCGACCCCTAACTGGGAAAAGCCAAATGAAGAAGTACTGTCAATGATGAAGGAAATTTCTCAGCATTATAAATAAATTCTAGCATTTGTAAGAAGAGCTGGTGTAGGACAGATGTGGGGTGAGGTTTCGGTTTTGTGAGAAATTTCTCAGTTCTTTAAATAAATCATAGCATTTTGTGAAGATGTTTGACAACATGACACCTAATTAGTGGAACTTTAGCTACTCCCATTCCATCAGTCATATATCATCGACACCAACCCATTGAAAAACCTACAAAACTCAAAATGAGTGTTTTTGAAAGGAGAACAAGTCCAGCTTTACTCTTCACATGGGAAGGCTATGCCACCCACATCCCCATATTTGTGTATGTGCCAAATTCAAGATCACACAATAGTGAAGAAAAAGAATTTCTTTAATCCCCACTGCAGAATGATCCTGC